>NC_091443.1:10111252-10314916 GCF_964237555.1 Oryctolagus cuniculus
ATTGGTCATTTTCCCTGATACCTAAATAAATAAAGCCCCCAGGGGAGGGGCCGCTGGCTGCAGCCATGGGCCGAGGTCCTGTGTGTGGAGGATCAGGGCGCACCCACTGGCTGGCACATCCCGAGCGGGCAGCACTCCGCCAAGGCAAACGACTGGAAGAAACCCCCTCCCCGCACTGGGACTGTTGGGGAAATGGCAAAGGGTACGGGCCATGGACCGGACTGAATCCCTTGAGAATTATATCAATTTTGTTTTTCATCAGATTGAGTCACTGTGGGAGATGGGGGCCAGGGAGGGAAGAAATCAAAACTCATTGCCGTGGGAAGGAGTCAGGGCTAAAGCCACAGTCCCATAGGTTGTGTGTGAGCGGCTGTGTGTGCCGCATCTCTGGGCGACTGGAAGCCTGGGGGATCCCCGCTGGGGGTGGGGTGGGCAGGGGTCCCAGACAGTAGAACCACAGGAGGTGCTCCTGACCCGCCCCGGAGGCCACGCGGAGGAGCCACGGGGCGGCCTCGTCTGTTCTCAAGCCCTTTGGATTCCCCGTTAGCTGGCAAAAAGACTGCACACGCCAGCTGCTGCATGTCCTAACGACACAGCTGAAGTGTCCCCTGGTTATTTCTCAAGGGGGTTCCTGGCTGGGGGTGGGGCTAGGGTGCTTGGCCCCCAGGGACACAGAAGTCATGGATTTGTCAGCTGAGTTCTTCCTCGCTCCTCTATCCTTGGGCTTCCTCCCCCAGTTCTCCCTGAACCTCAGCTTCTAAGCTACACAACCTCTCAGAATAGCGTGCGCTGCCTGGGTGACTCCTTTCACGTCATTGAAAGCCCAAACGCTACCCTTGGTAAACAGTGCAAGTGAAATTGCATAAGCCGGTGTGGTAAGATGGAGAGTTTGGTGTATTGCTGGTGATATACATGATCGGGTAAGAGTTTTCACAGCAGAGAGAATTAATAGTAGTTACTTGTCTGTAAGGACTGTTTCACAAATAGATATAATGAATGTAGCAGGCATTGCTTTTTTTTTCTTTTTAAGATTTACTTATTTATTTGTCACAGAGGGGGAGAGACTCAGAGACGAGAGATCTTCCATCTGCTGGTTCACTCCCTGGATGGCTTCAACAGCCAGGGCTGGGCCAGGCGGAAGCCAGGAGCCAGGAGCTCCATCCGGGTCTCCCATGTGGGTGGCAGAGGCCTAAATACTTGGGCCACCTTCTATTGCAGACATTAGCAGGGAGCTGGATCAGAAGAAGAGCAGCTGGGATTTGAACCGGCTTCCCTGTGGGATGCCGGCGTCTCAGGCAGCAGCTTTACCTGCTGCACCACAGTGCCAGCCCTGCAGCAACACGTCCCTGATTTTAAAAAAAATTTTAAAAAACTTTTAAAAGCAACACATCCCTGGAATTTTTGGGAAATGTTGCCTCATACAGATCTCAGGCCCAAAGTGAAATAGGAAACAGGACTTCAGAATGTTATACTACAAAAACAATAAAAGTGTATGTATCAGAGACTGATATATAGAGCAAAAGCAACACCCTGAGGACAATTCACAGCCTTCAGTACTGGCGTTCCATTCAAGAAAGCAAGGAGAGGGCAACAAGGCAGATTAGAGGAGGTGGCAGGGAGATATAATCAAAGTAAAAAGAGGAAGCGTGTGTTCAGCAGTTAAGACGCTGCTTGGAGCACCCACGTCAGGGTGCCCAGGTTGGAGTCGAGGCTCCACTTTGTATCCAGCTTCCTGCTAACGTGCACATGGGAGGCAGTGGATGAGGGCTCCGGTGCTTGGGACCCCCCCACACACACACACAAATCAACTGACAAAACTATTAGTAACATAAAGGGGATCTGGTTGATAACAAAATCATACAAAAAAAAAAAAAACCTGTTGTGCAGGCAGCAACTCACTAGAAACTATAATAGAAGAGTTAGAACAGATGTTCTCTCTGGTACCAGTCTTGGTAAGAAGCATAGAGTCCTACAATACACGTTATCAACGACACCACAGCCCTAAGAGAAGACTGAAGCATGGAGGAAGCTATCCTACTGATGGGCAGAAAAACTCGATGTAGTTTTGATAGTACTTTTCCCTAATTTGTGATCTTCCTAAAACTGCCAACAGGACGCTGCTCCAATTGTTGAAGCTAACGCTAAATTCACAAACTAAACGAACACACACAATTGATCATTTGCAGAAAAAAAAACCTGTGAAAATGCAAAAGCAGTACAGATTCACCCCACCACTCATTAAAATATCACGTGCAGCTGGAGATCTGCTTTCAGCTTCGCGTCCAAAAGGACAAAAAGATCAGCGGACTCGTGGAGGGAGTCCAGACAGGGGCCAAGTGCACCAGGCGGTTGGTGCAGGCTCAACGCTGCCAGTAAGTGAAAGGGCAGCTCGCTCAAAAGTGGAGTCCGGCCGCCAGGTAGCAATCTGCAAAAACTGACAGCGGAGACGCTTATCTCACTCCTCTTAGCCAAACACCTCTAGATGGACTGAAGATTTAAAAGATGAAACCGCTAAGATGTTAGATCAAATTTGGGACCATGAAGAAAAAATGCTTGTGTGTGTCGGGAAGGCCTTTCTTTCCCCCAGCAGAGGGGATGTGCGGACGTAACGAGCGTTATGAACCTGATCGTTAATCCCAGGTAGGAAGCGCCATCATAGACAGACAGGATCTGTGGGCAAACACTTGTCGTGATTGCCAGCGAGAAGGGGCTGAGCGCCACCATCTGTACTCATTGCTGAGATCCAGCCATGAAAGACAGTGACAGGAAATGAGTAAGACCAGATTCACGCAGAAGAGAATAGGAATGACCACCAGGCCCGCATCATGAGGAAATGCGTTTAATTGCTATCCAGTTTTTATTAGCATGAACCGTTTGTACTTTGTTTGGGCTATGGGGCAGTATTTCAACACAGGCGCACAGCGTCAGCTGGTCAGATCAGGGGCTGCCACGCTGAACACTTCCTTTTCCCTGTCTTTGTCCTGGCCTGACGCCTGCTAACTCTCTCCATTCTTCACACATAAACGCTGGTGCGATCACATTACGTAAAAGCATAAAATCTTGGCCTTTCAAACTGGCCGTGATAAAGCAAAGCTGAACTTTGTACACCCTGGTGATGAAGCGGGATTCACGCTGGCCCGCGGGAGCAGTGTCACAGGCGGATCCTGTTGGGAGGTAAACTTGGCACTGCTGTCGCGGGGCTCAGCTGTCCCAGGACTTCATCCCTCAGGATATTCAGAGAGGGGAACCAAGACTTCCATAGGAGGGGCCGGTACTGCTGGTCAAGCCGCCGCCTGCAGTGCCAGCATCCCACATGGGCGCTGGTTTGAGTCCCAGCTGCTCCACTTCCAATCCAGCTCTCTTATGGCCTGGGAAAGCAGAGGAAGATGGCCCAAGTCCTTGGGTCCCTGTACCCATGTGGGAGACCTGGAGGAAGCTCCTGGCTCCTGGCTTTGGATCGGCACAGCTCTAGCTATCGGCCAATTGGGGAGTGAACCATCGGATGGAAGACCTCTCTCTCTCTCTCTCTCTCTCTCTCTCTTTCTCTCTTTCTCTCTTTCTCTCTTTCTCTCTTTCTCTCTCTCTCTGCCTCTCCTTCTCTCTGTGTAACTCTGACTTTCAAATAAATAAATAAATCTTTAAAAAAAAGATTTCCAGAGGAGATTCAGGGCCACAATCTTTTCTAACAGTGAAATGACCCAAGCACCCTAGATAGCTGTGAGGAAGGAGGCTGGCTCCACAAACATCAGACAGTAGGATCCAACCTGGTGGTGAGAATGCTTGAGGCAGTAGGACACCATTTTTATAAAGAAAAAAAAAAAGAAGCAAGACTCAATGGGAATATTGTTTAGATTATAATATACAGAGTGAATGATTTCTTTTATAAAGCAGGAGAGTATACAGAAAGCCCTCCCTGCGTTGGGACCAGTGCCGTTCTGAGCTGGGCTGGGGAGTTCAGGGTCTACTGTGCCCAGCGCCTGGTGCTCCTTCTACACTCTCACGTCTGTCAAGCGTCGTGTCTTAATAACCATTTAGGGATGAGGTGGCCCCAGCGTGACAGCACTGGCAGTGGCCACCACAGCTCTGGGATCAGGATCCTGGCTCAGCTCCCCGCTAACGGGTGGCCCTGGGCAAGTGTGTGTGTCCCACCTCTGTTTGCGTGTCTGTGAAAGAAGCTTACAAGCTGTACCCACCGCCTGAGATTGAGGAGCGGATGACGGGATCGCTCGCGGTGACGTTGGCCCTCGTTACGGTCAGGAGCAGCAGAAGGCGGCGCGTGACAGCTCCTGGTGTGTACTAGGTGGGGGAGGACCAGGTTGTGTGAATCTTTACACCCACAGAAACCGGGCAGTGATGCCCAGTGAAGGTCCCCTCCCCAGGGCATCTAGCATGGAAGGGAGACTCGCTTTCCCTGGTGCAGACTGACTTTTATCTCCCGTGTGTATGAATTCCCTTTTTAATTAAAAATAAACGAGCCTACAATGAAGCCAGGAATAAGCCGCAGGTCCCGTGCCCTGGCTCGGAGGAATTCCATGAGCCCGCGGCTTTCTCTCTGCCCGCGGGTCCTGAAGCTACCAATAATCTCCGGGCTTGAAGTCAGGCCAGGTCCCAGGGGTGCTGACAGGCTCCTGCTCAAAAGTCCCTTTATGAGCCCTTGTCCCTAGGTAAAGCTTGCAAATTGTTCTGATCTGAGCAGACAAAGCCATCGCTCATTCTCTGAATCTCTGAGTATCCTACACAATAAGGTAAGAATTGGCGAAAATTACCCGAGATAAAGCGTCTTTTAGAACATCAAAGTCCTTGATTTCCAGCCTGTAGGCTGCAGGTATGCGACAGGCCTGACAGCCCAGATGGACGCCGAGATAAAGCAAAAAGTGAAATTCTCCAGCCAGCGCCCGGCGGGATCTGCTGCTAGGGTTTCGCGGAGGCGGAGGGGATTAATGTTATCCTCGGAGGTGTGAGCACATTTTGCTTTTACCTTCAAATCCAGGTAATCGGCAGCAGATAAGGATCAGAGAAGGAAGCCTTTCAACCCACTGCACCGTGATGGGGCTCTGTCTCCTGCCCCAGTTGCTTGATTCTGGCCCCGACGGGGTTGCCGCACACTCACAGGCTCTCCGCGGGTTAGCTGAACTCGGTGTGTCTGACCCGATGGTGGGAGCTGGTTCCCTTTCGACCACCTGTGTGTGCTTTCAGTGTGTGTGTGTGTGTGTGTGTGTTTTTAAGATGGGCTCCTGCAAACTTACTGCCTTACTCCGTCAACAGAAATACCGCTCAAAAATGCAGCCAGGATGGTCCCCCAAACCCATCCGTGCACCACCACCTGGCATCAGCAATCTGCGGTGCCCAGAGGAAGGAGCTGGTGTCTTAGCCCCTCCGGAGTTGCTCAGACGCCCTGCTTGCTCCGTGGGCTCCTGCCGTCTCTCTGGGAAGGAAACATTTCACCCCAGAACCAGAAGGAAGGTGAAACGTTTTCTGTGCCACGGCTGGGCCAGCGGCTTTGCCCTGCCCTCTTTTGGCATCAAAAGTTGTGTCCATCAAAACAAGCTGGCGTCACTGGACTGGGACATGCTGTTGTTTCTTTCGTGTAGATTTTGGAAACTAACAAGAAGCGGTTGGTGATATGGATGTAGACTCTGGAGATCTGGGTATTATAGCTATCATCGGAAAGAGCCAGATGTTTAAAAAAAAAACACCTGTTCTTTTATCAGTTGAAACCAAGGAAGTTCAGCTGTGTGTGACTGCAAATGTTCCTGACCCACAGGAGGCCTGCGAGGATATTTTCAAGGGAAGCAAAAAATAATTCTGTGATGACCTCCAGCTTCCATTGTTCAGTTGTTTACAGAAATGACTTAGATGAATCCTTCTTGAACCTGGAAGCCACCGCAATGCACGCAGATCAGCCTGTGGGAAAGTGCCAGGAAGCAGGGTGGATGGCAGTCGACGGTGTCTCCCAAGTTGGAAAAGCGTAAGGCACATGAATGAAACAGACCGGTTCCAGCCAGCCACATCCACATTTGCACACTCAACTGGGTGCTGCCTTTTTAGAACAAGATTTCGTTTACTGATTTGAAAGATGGAGTCAGAGAGAGAGGGGAGAGGTAGAGAAAGAAAGAGAATCTCCCATCTACGGGTTCACTCCCAGATTGCTGTGACGGCTAGGGCTGGGCCAGGTGGAGGCCAGGAGCCTGGAACTCTATCCAGGTGTCCTATGTAGGTGGCAGGGGCCTGAGTAGTTGGGTCATCATCTGTCGCCTTCTCAGGCGCATTAGCAGGGAGCTGGATCGTAAGCAGAGCAGCCAGGACTGGACCGGACGCTCTGATATGGGGTGCGTGCGTGGCAGGCGGCAGCTCCACGGTGCCTGCCTCTAGGGCCCTTTGGAGCTGCTTTCCTGGGAGGCTGGCCACCCACTCCCAAGGTGCAGCTCTGGAATGTTCTGGTTAGTTCATTAAGCCTCACCAAAAAACCGTCCCAGTTATTTCAATTATTCACTTTGCTTGTGGTCACAAGGATTTTTTTAAGTAAAAGAACTGATGTTACCTACCATGATTATTCTCTCATCAGGTCTGGGTGATTCAGAATATCAAATGTGCCATCAAGGGGCAGAGACTTGACCTTATCTTTAAGATTTATTTATTGCCGGCCCACAGCTCAATAGGCTAATCCTCTGCCTGCGGTGCCGGCACCCCAGGTTCTAGTCCCTGTTGGGGCGCCGGATTCTGTCCTGGTTGCTCCTCTTCCAGTCCAGCTCTCTGCTGTGGTCCCGGAAGGCAGTGGAGGATGGCCCAAGTGCTTGGGCCCTGCACCCGCATGAGAGACCAGGAGGAAGCACCTGGCTCCTTGCTTCGTATCAGCGCGGTACACTGGCTACAGAGGCCATTGGAGGGTGAACCAACGGAAAAGGAAGACCTTTCTCTCTGTCTCTCTCTCTCATTGTACATTCTGCCTGTCAAAAAAAAAAAAAAAGATTTATTTATTTACTTATTCGAAAGGCACAGTTATAGGGAGAGAGGGAGAGACAGAGAGACTGAGATCTTCCATCCATTGGTTCACTCCCCAAATGGCCACAATGGCCAGGGCTGGGCCAAGCTGAGGCCAGGAGCCAGGAGTTTTATCTGAGTTTCCAATGTGGGTACAGGAGCCCAAGTACTTGGATCGTCTTCTGCTGCTTTCCCAGGCGCGTTAGCAGGGAGCTGGATTGGAAGTGGAGCAGCCGGATCTCTAACTGGCACCATCTGGGACGTGAGTGTTGCAGGTGGCAGCTTGACACACTGCACCACAATGCCGGTGCACTGCTGGAGTGAACCGTGGCCTGCTCCTAACAGGACAGGTTCATTGCTCCTGTGAGAGTGTCTTCTATGCACTTGCCTCACAGCCTTGGGTGACACCTGGAAGGGACATGGACCACACCTTCCTCCACCTCCGTCATCCACTCTAAGGAGGAGTTACTGGCGGCCTTCAGCTCTGAGAGAGACTCTGGATGTGCCAGGCCACTGTCCCAAGCTCAGATGGAGTCAGCCACGTAAGCGATTGTCTGCCCAGCACTCCCCTTACCAGGTCACTTACCAGGAGCCTGAATTGGGGAGCTCGGGGCCCCTCTGGCATCCCCAGGGGACAGGAAGGAGAGGCGTGCAGAGCCCGGGAAGGCGGGGAAGGAGCGGAGTGTGGCATCTGCTCCCCACCCCGACCGGGAGCAGCCGCTGGGACACTGCTGTGCCTCCGGGCTCCCTCTTCAGGAGGAACCAGGTGTCCTGCGGCCGGGTCCATGGTCAGAGTCATCTGCAGACCCTCATCAGAAGGGCTGTTTACCTGAGGCGACGCTCGGTCGAGTGTAGGGACAGCAGGATGGCCCGCTGCGACCTGGACGCCAGTTCCCCACCTTTCTCAAAGCCACCCCGCCCAGAGCTGGCATCCACATGCCCACGGCCTCCAGATCACTCAGATCCCAGGAGCTGACATTTCGGAAAGCTTAGCAACGTCTTCCTACGTCACTGAGCCCTGCGGAATCTGCAATCTTACAGTGACTTTAACTCTGAGGAGAGAGGTGGCCCCTGGGGCAGGCCGGGGACGCATCCGCATCAGTGACTTTTTACGATGCGTTACCACCAGCGCAAACTCCGCACCACCTGCCTACGCACTGATACATTTCCCAGAAGACCATAAAGGAAGAAAAACACAACGAAGCAGAAAAGCCGCTGCTTGTGAGGAATCCACGCTGCCGAGGCCACCACCTCCCACCCACCTCCACCGGCACAGGGGCTGCCGTCGTCCCCAGTGCACAGACGAGGCACTGGGGCTCAGGTCAGACAGCAACAGAGCTCACGAGGGCTCCTGCTGCGCGGGGGCTCAGCGCCGTGTGCCCTGAAGCTGCCACGCGTGCCGCTGTGCTGTGTTGACTTGGAGCAAAAAGCGACGGAAAGACAGGCCTGCTTGTTTGTCGCCCATGGCACCGTCCTGACTCACGGTGTTTGCCTGCTGCTGTTTTTATGCTGCTTGGTGATGGAGATTTCGAGAAGCAAATAACTCTCCTGATGTATGTCTTAGATTGAACAGAGCTGTGAACCAAACCCGGGGGAGCCTCGCTGTTTAAAGTAAAGAATAATGAAACAAGAACAACCGACAGAGTAGGCCACGACTCCATCCTACAGTCTTCAATTTTTGCCTAATCCCTGACGTATATGAAGGCACTTCAAAAAGTTCACGGAAAATGGAATTAAGACGTTTATTTTCATACAAACAAAATTTGAAATCCATCCGTAGCTTTGTTCATAATATGTGCTTTCCATGTTTTGTGTGTGTGCGTTTATTTAGTTTTATTTGAAAGTCAGAGATACAGAGAGAAGGAGAGAGAAGGAGAGAGAGAGAGAGAGATCTTTCATCTGCTGGTTCCCTTCCCAAGTAGCCACAATGGGCAGGGCTGGGTCAGGCGGAAAGCTAGGAGCTTCTTCTGGGTCTCCCACGTGGGTGCAGGGGCCCAACTATTTGGGCCATCTTCCACTGCTTTCCCAGGCCATCCATGAGCAGGGAGCTGGACCAGAAGTGGAGCAGCCAGGACTCACATCGGTACCCGTATGGGATGCCGGCACTGCAGGTGGCAGCTTTACCCACTATGCCACAGCCCAGGGCCCCTCCACAACTATTTTGATTACCACTGATACTTACCCGATCGTGACGACAGTGTATACGGAATATTACTGTTTTTATCTTTCAAAAGGCTCTATGGAAATAGTTCTGTATTCTAGCCTTTACATAGTCATTTTAACTGCTGTAAATTCGGCCCACACATAAACATTACACGTTATTTTCCGTTTTCCACCGTTATGGGATACTGTAGTGAGTATCTCACACACTCATTCTTGTTCTTCGGTTTCTCAGGATGAATTCCCAAGGTGGGGTGGATGGACTCGTGGTTCCTGACGCGCATCGGTTAGCTGTTTTCTCGAGGCGGCAGGCTAATTTACAGTACGGTGCCGCCC
This sequence comes from Oryctolagus cuniculus, assembly GCF_964237555.1. NCBI lineage: Eukaryota > Metazoa > Chordata > Mammalia > Lagomorpha > Leporidae > Oryctolagus > Oryctolagus cuniculus. The sequence continues at coordinate 10,120,730 of NC_091443.1, forward strand.
ACAGCGGTGCCACCGCCCTGCCAGCCCCGGTGGGCAAGTCTTGCAGAACTCACTGATGTCTCTGCTTGGCCTCTGCCTATTCCACGGGTGTGCTATGATCACAGTGCAGGACGAGAAGACATCAAAGGAAACCGAAAACCGGTGAGGAGGGGGTTCTGGTGCTGGAGCTCCGGAAGAGGGGGTGGGAGCAGAGGCGGCGGCCCACCTTGTCTGACCTGTGTTCGTCTGAGGTCCTAAATCAGGTCCATGAGGAAAAAAAAAAAAAAAAAAACCAGAACAGTCACAGCAATGGGAGGAGATTCGACCTCTGGTCGTCAGGCCAAAGCCCCTGGTCCATCTGCCACTGCTGAACGCTGCCTCTTGGTTTCTTGTTGCTGTTGTTTAAAATGTGCTTGTTTTATTTGAAAGGCAGAGTTATAGAGAGAGAGGGGGAGGGACAGAAAGAGCCATCTTCCACCTGCTGGTTCCCTCCCCAAATCGGCCAGGACTGGGCCAGGCTGAAGTCAGGAGCCAGGAACTTCATCGGTGTCTCCCACATGGATGCAGGGGCCCAGGCACTTGGGCCATCTTCTGCAGCTTTCCCAGGCACATAGCAAGGAGCTGGATTGGAAGTGGAGCTGCCGAGACTGGAACTGGTGCCCATAAGGAACAGGCAGCGACTTAACCCGCTAGGCCACAGCAGGACCCTACCCATTGCCCCTGAAGGGCACCCGAACATGGTGATTTGGGGGACCAGGATCAGAGACTGCAAGAGTGTCTCAAAGGGAGCTGCAGAGTTCCCGGGTTCCCCCAGGAGAGACACAGCCCAGACCACTTCCCACTTGGATCTCACATTCCTCTCTCCTCCCCCCTCCCGCTTTCTGCTTTTAATTAGGCCCGTGGAACTCACTCGTACAGATCCAAGTCATTTAAAGGACGGCTTTCAGGTCGTGTGTTCTCAGGAAAACGAGTCTCGCTTGGGTTCCAACCTCCACCTGTCGTTACACTCATGCGTCTCAGAGAAACGAGCAACTTGATTCCTTCCCCAGCTGTCATTTGGAAGAGAAAGCTTTCTTCTTCGCCATCCAAAGAGAAGTGCAGTAGACCTAGTGGCAATGAATCCCGACTCACGGGGTGCAGCGGAGGCCTGGTATCCCATTCCCCTGCACGCTTCTTGGGGCTGGATCCTGCAGCCCACGCGTCTCTGCAGCTTGCACTGGCGTTGCCCAGGCGGCAGGCAGGCGTGGGTTCAGTCTACAGATGGCACAGGGAGCACCAAGTCCCCTCATGACCTCGGGCCCCCCCGGGGCTGCTTGCCCTGCCCCCTACCTGCATGTGCAGAAGTGGGGCAGCCTGTCCTGGACAAACCCCGCCGTGCCCGGATGACGCGTCTCTGCACGGCGTCCCTGAAAGGAGTCTGCGTCTTCTGATGGAGGCTGTCCGCTGTCTGGCTCTCGGCACACGCGTCACCCGCTCCCGAGTCTCCCACCCCTGCCCGGGCGCCAGGCACCCTTGTAAGGCCTTCACTGCAATGGAGGCGTTGGCTCCTCTCGACGCAGTCTGCGGTCCTGGGCAGAGGAAGGTGAGGCACAGAGATGAAGTGATCCGCGTGGAGAACTCAGTAGGTCCAGGTTTGCAGCCAGAGAGCCCCGGGCCCCCGGGGGACCCTGGCCCTTCCAGCTGAGCCTCAGGCTGCTCTGAGAGCCAGGGCCCCACTCAGCAAGGACTCCTGCCAACGACATTGAACCTGATCTAAGCCAGCTTGTAGACCGAGCTTGCCAAGCACAGATGGGCTCTGACTCACCGTGGTTCCACTGACAATTTCTGACTTTGTAATGCTCTAAAGGTGCGCCCTTACAACCTCTCAGTTTTTCACTTCCCGTAAAGTATTCAATAAATTGCACGAGCCGGTCAGCACTCTATTATAAAACAGGCTTTGCGCTGGGCGATCATGCCCCAGGCAGGCTAATGTGCGTGTGCTGAGCGCTTCCGCCGTGGGCGAGGCCAACCGGGATGCTCTGCGGGCTAAGGATGCCCAGGGCAGTTTCAGCTTAATGATATTGTCACCTGCAGTGGGTCTACCAGGACGTAAGTCCAGAGTGTAGCTTCCTGGTGAATGACCGGACAGGGACAGGCACTACAGAGCTCAAGGGACTATGGGGCATGTTCATAGCTGCTGGCTCTAGCGTGGAGGCCTGTTATGCACCGTGTGGCTCCTGCAGCTTTTCCAGCGGTTTAGTTTTTATAACTGAGGTTGGGGAAAAAGCTGCTCCAGCTATACTTACTTCGGGATATGCCCGCTAGAAAGAGAGTCGCAATCAAAAACCTACAAGATTTTAGGGCCAGAAGAAATCGAGACACTTTCTTGGGCCAACTCGTCTCATTTGCAGGATGAGGAGAGCGAGCCATCATTAGAAGCTATTTAAAAGAAATGTTATAAATAATTTCATTAAGAGTTCATTTATCCAGGGGGTAGAAAGACAAACGCCACACGATCATTTTTGGGGGGATCTAAATCAGTTGTTGTCACAGCAGCTGAAGGTGGAACAGTGAGGAGGGGGAGATGTTGGTGACAGGCTACAAAACTTCAGTTGGACAGAAGAGGAAGTTCAAGAGGTCCATTGTGCAACGCATCCCCTGCAGTTAACCATGTAGTGTATCCTTGAATAATGCTAAGGGTCGGTTTTAACTCTTCTCACCACAGACATGATAACTTTGAATCATGAGGTGATGCACACATCATTAGCTAAAGACAGCCATTCCACAGGGTAAACACATAGTTTTATCTGTCAATTTTAAAATACATTAAATTTAAGCCGGTGCCGCGGCTCAATAGGCTAATCCTCCGCCTTGCAGCACCGGCACACCGGGTTCTAGTCCCGGTCGGGGCGCCGGATTCTGTCCCGGTTGCCCCTCTTCCAAGCCACCTCTCTGCTGTGGCCCGGGAGTGCAGTGGAGGATGGCCCAAGTCCTTGGGCCCTGCACCCCATGGGAGACCAGGAGAAGCACCTGGCTCCTGCATTCGGGTCAGCGCGGTGCACTGGCCGCAGCGCGCCAGCCGTGGCGGCCATTGGAGGGTGAACCAACGGCAAAAGGAAGACCTTTCTCTCTGTCTCTCTCTCTCACTGTCCACTCTGCCTGTCAAAAAAAATTAAATTTAAACCTTTGTCCTTTTAATGGCTTGCATAATTTTGACAGAGTTGAAAGAATGAAAATGGAAAGTATCTAAATGTTTACTAGTTATTTCTGAGATGTTCAGCAATTTTAAGAAGTCATTGCTATTGGTAAATCCTGCATAGTACAATCTATAATAACAATGTAATAACATAATGCATAATGCAATATAGGAATATAACAATGTGTATAATGATCATGTAATAAATACCAGGTGATAGGGTGCTGGGTCCACATTACGTTGGAAGCCAAGAACAGAAAGACACAGCAGAGGAGGAAGCAGGCAGGCAGTGCCCGGCTCAGGCAAACACAGTTCTGCACAACCTTAGTAGGAGACGACACAGCACGAGAAACCTAGGACGAGGGCTGGCGCGAGGCTGCTTTGTGACCATGTGATCAACCACTTCTACCTCTGTCGGCTGCTGCAAGCCGCAGTCCAGGGAGCCTGAACGGGCCAAAGTCCACCTCAGCAGTCATCAGCAGGCGTTTCCAGATGGCAACTTTGGGGACCGCTGGCCAGACCAGTTCATGTGGCCAGCACACAATGTGTTTACCTGGAAGCCGGGGCGGGCGCTCAGGACGCGGATCTGGGAGTTCTCACCCACATTCTTAGTCTCCACCACCTCCTCAAGCCCCCATGTAAGTCACCCCCAATGCTCATGCTCCCCCTGGCCCCCAGATCAGTGACTGCCAGTCACTCGTTAGACCCACCACCCACCAGCCCTGGTTCTCAACACATGGACTGGAGAGAAGGAGAGGCAAAGCCATGATCATTAGCACTCTGTTTCCCACAACACCTGCTACGCAGACATTTGAAAGTATCTCAAAGACTGGCCACAGACACCCCGGATCGGGGAGCAAGATCAATCCGAGGACTTGCAGAGCTGTCCTGGTGGTTCTCGCTGGTCCAGGGTCTCCCTGCCTGGCCCTGGGCAGCAAGAACCCACTCTGGTCGTGCCCAATAAAATCGTTGCTGGATCTAAGAGCTGATAAAAAACCTCAGCTAATCCTCACTCGTATGGAGGTGCATTTATGCTCTTGACCCTGGATAAAGTACATTCCAATAAAGTAGGCTTCATGCCATCGTGACGCATCATAACTTGAATGTCCAGTTATACGAATTTCATTCACATGAATTGATGAGCCTTTATTAGTTTATAGTAATACATAGATTTATCAATGTAATAGTGATATTATGCATACGAAGTCCTGGAAAGATGTGAGTCCACTTAAGATGTTTAGGAAAAGCTATCAGTATTCTTTCGTGTCATCGTGAACACCATAAAATGGTGTTTACTCCGGGGTGGGCCTCGGTCTAGTGGCTAAGACGCTGGTCGAGATGTTTGCACCCCATCCTAGAACGCCTGGGGTGGACTGCCAGCCCCAGCGCCTCAATCCAGCTTCCCACTACTGTGGGCCCTGGGAGGCAGCTGGTGATGGCTCGGGTGGCTGGGCCCCTGCCACCCACGTGGGAAGACTGCACTGAGTTACCAGCTCCACCTTGGCCTGGCCCAGCCCTCACTATTGTAGGCATTAGGGGGAATAAAGCAGCAGGTGGGAGCTCTCTGTCCATCTGTCCCCCTGCCTCTCACACGAAGAATAAATAAATTAACGTGGTTACTCTGTGCTCTCCAAGTACCGAATACTACAGCACTCATGGCAGAGTCGTGAGAATCACTCCTTACAGTTGGACCTCGCTCTGGGAGGGATGCTCCTAGTCTGGGTTTTAGCGTTGCCTGTCAGCAATAACCAGAAACACTAACACAGATGGGACAATGTGGATCCTGGAAACTGGGGAATTAGACTAACGGGGATGCTGGCAGAACGTCTGTGCCTGACCTTGACCCCGGGAGGTGGCCAGGTTCTTCTCAGAGGCCGCAGACAGACCCTCTGCTTGCAGCATTGATGATCTGGGGGCCCACCCTCCGAGCCCCGCCCCCCTCCGCTGTCCGCACCCCCACTTCTCCCAGCTCCTGTTTTGAGTTTTCCCAGTTACTGCACGAATCGGATTACGAGCATCTCTGCTGGGTCCCCTGTGAAATACCAGATCTCACTGTAACCAAATAGTACCATCTCGGAACACAGCGCGGACACTTCATTCCCAGGCAACAGAGAAAAGCGTCTTTGTTTTGAGGCCGAACACCTGGAAGACGTTATGCAGGACGGCCTCCCAGGGCCCACGGTGGAGAGGGGCTCCAAGGACCTGATCATAGCCTGCCCACACCACCTGCCCGCTCCACGCGGCCCCACAGCCGGCCCCAGTGCGGGCGCCTACAGAAGTAGCACAGAGCGCCACGCAGCAGGCCAGCAGAGAAGACAACAAGCCTAAGGGTGCAGGCCTGAACCCCACTCCCGCCCCGGCCCGCGCCCCCTCTGCCAGCCATCACCAGCTGAGAATGCGGCCTGGGATCAGTCGGCCTGCGCATCTGCACACGGCGTCCCTTGGAAACTGTGTTTCCACCTTTGCTTCAAAACCCCGAATCTGGGGAAGAAAACCTTGCATTGCTTCTTTCGTCTTTACACTGTGGCTAATGCCATGTCGAAGACGGCCAAGGCTCCAAGAACCACTGTGGGGTGGTGGTGGGGGCTCAGGATGCCGAATCAACCGTGACCTTGGCCTGGAGACCACAGGGGAGAAGGCCCGACACGGAGACCCAGGGGGCAAAGGCAGAGCCCACAGCCGACGGGACTCTGAAGACAGTACCGTGTTGGTTCCTATCCGTCAGTCCCACAGGGTCCCCACGGGGCGGGAGCAGCTGTCACTCATCTCCAGGCACCTCACTGTGTGACACCTGAATGAGGGGTGTAGCACCCACTGTTTGTTCACCAGAACCACTCTGCTCACACCCTTGCCGACTCGGCAGTGCCCTGTGGTGTGGGCTGTGTAGATTCTGAGTCGCTTCCCAGATGAGGCCAGAGATGCAGCTGTTCCAGCTAGCTCCGGTGAGACCCAGGGCAGGGGGCCCGGCCAGGTCACGCTCAGGGCTAAGAGGGGACGTCCTCTTCACACCTGTTTGTCTACAGAGGAGGCAATTTCCCTCGCCCATTTTGACTCTGAGTATCTAGGAGAGCTGTAAGGTCACAGCTCCCCACCGCCACCACCAACCACGCAGTAGAAGTGTGGCTGTGCGACACTTGTGTGTCGCGTGTTCAATTACTCACTTGCAGACAATGAGCACTAACTCTCAGCAGCTGATGATGGCATCCACGACAGCTACTGGGGCAAATAAGAGCAGGCAAGGGCATTCTCGTGGCGTCAGGGCTATTTTTAATCATTGCAATTTTTTTAAAGATTTAGTTATTTATTCAAAAGGCAGAGTTACAGAGAAGCGGAGGCAGAGAGTGAGAGAGAGAGAGAGAGGTCTTCTATCTACTGATTCACTCCCCAGATGGCCCCACTGGCCGGAGCTGAGTTGATCCGAAGCTGGGAGCCAGGAGCTTCCTCCAGGTGGCCCACGCAGGTGCAGGGGCCCAAGGACTTGGGCCATCTTCCGATGCTTTCCCAGGCCATAGCAGAGAGCTGGATCGGAAGTAGAGCAGCCAGGACTCGAACCAGCACCCACATGGGATGCCAGCACTGCAGGCGGCGGCTTTCCAGCTACGCCACAGCGCTGGCTCCTATTTTTAATCATTTTAAATACATTTTGATAAAACCCATGAGCTCTTGCTAAATACTCAAGTACACTCGGACAGTGACCGGGGACAGTGAAAGGCACACTTGGCACAAGTGTGACGGAGCCTGGAGGCCTCGGCGGCCTGGCTTCTGACCCAGGCACGTAGGGAGCTGTTGACACATCAGTTCCTTAAAATGAGAGGCAGCACCGATCACGTCCGCCCCGGGTTCTGTGTCGGGGAACCCAGAGTGGTTTTGCTCATCCAGCTTGATCCAGCTCCACGAGGGAATCCGGCCGCTTGGTCCCGCTGTCAAGCAAGTGTGATTTACAGGATTAAAGTATGCCCGTGTTCAGGTGCCTCGCCAGAGCTAGGGAGCGACAGTGAGGAAGCGTGGCCCTTTGAAATAAAAGAGACCAATTTTGTTTCCCAGAGTTTCCGCGTCTATCTCCCCGGCCTTCTCGGTTTTCCTGTGGTATCTGATATCACAGGGGCTGGCGGGGGAGAGACGGGGAGGCCAGAGCCACTGCCTGGGTGTGGAGGCGGGACAGGGTCTCCACAGAACAATGGGAAGTCAGGGAGCGCGCTGCTTCTCACCAGCTCCCTGGGCCGGAGGCGGGGCAGCATGCAAGGCTGCACCCCACTTCTCAGGTTCTCTGTCCCTACCACCGCCTTCACAGAGCTGTTTTTATTTGCCTAGGATGTTCACGCAAAACACAAATATTAGTTGAGTAAAAGGAATCCTATTGACCAGGACTCATTACGCAATTAGAGAATGTGAGTGTTTTATATTTATTTGTATATTTTTATCTTTCAGAGGAAAATAGTCTATGTATATTATTTTTACCATTATGTGTAGAAAATCCTTAAGCAAATAGGTAATTAGGTTTAATTCCTTAGGCAAATAGGTAATTCTCAAATATGAAATGTATTTATTTATAGCTTATATCTGCACTTTAAAAAAAAAAAGTTCTATCCAAAAGATTGAAAGTACATTTCCTTCGATTAGTTCCTTCTTTGATTTCTTGTAAAGAAGGTATAATTAGGCAAACTTGGAATGTGCCTAATAGCCCCAAGGAGATGGGCACTGATGTTTTGAAAGTTTGGGAATATTGGTAGGAAGCTGCTCTCATCTTTTCTCACCAAGTTCAATAGCTTTGCTATTCATTTCCTGTTTCCAGCAGCCAAGGTAATTAGACCATAATGAGAGCCCTGTGCTCAGAAGAGACATCTGAAAGCTGAATCTGTTAGCTGTTGTGCAGGCTTGATCCGCGAGGGCAGGGGTAGCACTGCCTCCCCAGAGGGAGACAGCCCTGCAAACTGGCAAGTCCGTTCCCTCTGAAATGGTTTCTCCCTCAAAGGCCTCCAGAGCTCGGGAGACAGAGCGACAAAGTGACGTTTGTGCTGCTTTCCAGGGAGACAACGCCAAAGATCCAGAGAGACCCAGAGCACACGACACCTGTGTGCCACCTGCTGCGGGCGCTTTCTTTCCAGATACAGTGCACACGGCACGTGGTCAGGTGCAGGCATCTTCCACGTGGATCTTGATGAACGCTCCACCTCGTAGAATCCCCATCAGTCAAGACAAACCCGGCCCTTGAGGGCAGTCAGACCCCTTCCTGTGAATGCCCCCCCCCAGAAAGCCACCATCCTGGTTCACATCCCCTGGAGTGGCTTTGCCCAGCGTGGGTCTCACCGGCTGCCTGGCGGGCCCCTTGCATGTCCGATGCGCTGTGGTATTCCCCTGAGCCAAGGCACCCGCCCACTGATCCATTCCACTCGGAGGGACAAGAGGGTGCTTCCCAGGTGGGATGTTGTGTTCATCAGCTTTTCGTCACTCTAACAAAATACCTGAGGGTCTAACGGCACAGAGAGAAAAGGGTTAACCATTCAGTGTCAGAGGGTTAAGGCCAACACCAGCCCCAGTCGTTCCATCCCTGTTGAGGGTGGCAATCCCGGTGCACAGGTGGAGGGGGAATCAGAGTGGCTGGGTGCTGCTCAGCCCTGACACCAACCCTCTCCCCAGCCCACCTGCTGAGGGCACCCCCCCCCACCGTGACCAAAGGCCCCCCAGCCTGGTCCACCTCCTAAACACCCAGCTGAGTTCATTTTCACCCCCTTCCTAGTACCGTTAACTGATGTTTTGGGGGGTTAAGCCTTTAAGCCAGGTGTGGGGAACGGCCGGCCTGCAGGCCACACAAAGCCTACAAAACCATTTGGTCCAGCCTTGCCAAGGCGAGCACAGGCAGGGCTCAGTGTAATAGACCTCCAGCAGGCTAATCTTTAAGTTGATGATTCTTGAACGGCCTGTGAATGGTGTTGTAAATGCCCTTTGGCAGCAAGGAGGTTCCCCAGCCTGCTGTGCTGCATCCAAACCACTCCCCAGACCACAGCAGGTGCTCAGCCCCAGCCGCTCTGCGCATCCCTGTCCTGGCTCCGGGTGAACGCAAGCACCTGGGGAGAAACCTAGGCATGGAATTCGGGGTGATGTGCAGCAGTGGCAAATTCTATCCAATCATCACCTCCACCTCCACCCCCACCCCACCAAGGGGGCGGACACCAGGCTGCAGTGGGCAGGACGTCTTCAGTCTCATCTTGAATCTCAGCACAGAGGGCCTGAGACTGAGCAGCAGGAGAGGAAGAAAGGAGGGAAGGAGGGAGGGGGAAGGAGGGAGGGAGGAGGGAGGGAGGAGGGAAGAGGGAGGGGGAGGAGGGAGGAGGGAGGGGGTAAGGAGGGAAGGAGAGAGGGGGAGGGGGAAGGAGGGAGGGAGGGAAGGAGGGAGGAAGGGAAGGAGAGAGGGGGAGGGGGGAGGGGGGAAGGAGGGAGGGGGAAGGAGGGAGGGGAGGAGGGAGGGGGGAAGCAGGGAGGGAGGGAAGGAGGGAGGGGGGAAGGAGGGAGGGAGGGAAGGAGGAGGGGGGAAGGAGGGAGGGGGGAGGGAAGATAAAGGAATGCAAGAAGAGCGGGTGAACCCCTGGGGAGGGACTGGCCCAGGCTGAACAGGCTGTGCCCTGGGTGCTGGGGATTTCTCCCCCCTGGAGCAGTCCAGGTGAGGGCAGCAGGTGGCGGCGGGGGCTGGCACTCCCTCCCTCGGGGTTTCCCGGCCCGTGCACGAGGTTGAGCGGCTCCCTGGACAAGTGAGGCTCTCTTGGGTTCAGGCCACCTCCAGCGCCCGGCAGCCCGGGCCCCAGTTGCCATGAGTCACTGAACCCTTCTGCTTCTGACCTAAAGTCCCTGCGTTCTCTTTGCCCAGGGATTGTTCTCATTGATGATCAAAAAGTGAACGGCAAAGGCCACTTAAGAACATGGGTCACCCTCGTGGCCAGAGCCCCACCCCGCCCCACCATGGCCCCACAGCCCCTGTGGGCTCCCCCCACTCCTACACTTGCTCACAGAGCCTCCAAGGGCGCTAGGGCCGGCTTGGCTCTGGCTGGGTCAGGGCCCGAGCCCCCGGCCGCACTGGAGGCCCCGGAGAGCACAACTTTCCTGGACAGCCCGAGCAGCAGTGTTCTGGTCTTCAGTGTCCTTGCGGCTTACTGTCCACATAGAGGGTCCCCACCCCATCCCCGTGACTGCAGGCCGGCAGGGCTGAGCCTGCGAGTGCTCCCAGTAGGGCCGGAGCTGGCCGCACCCCCACTTCCCCTGGGCTGGCCCTGGTGGGAGCGCCCCATGTGTCAGGGTGGTCAGGACAGCCTGGGCCCTGGAGGTACTCGGTCACACTTCTGTGCATGGGGCGGGGGTGGCGCTTAGCCAGCGAGGAGCCAGCTGTTTGCTCCCTTTAGCGCTGTCTGGACAGGTGACCCTGATTCCCACAGGCCACGCCCAGCAGAGGCAGGGCAGGCCAGTCCGCTAGGGCAGAGACTGGCCGGCTTTGGAGGCAGGAGTATGCCAACTCCAGCTCTCTTTAGGGTGACACTGCCTTGACGGGCAGTTGGGGTGGCGCCCTCTCTCTGCTGTTGGCGGCAGCCTCGGGCACCTCGCTACCTGTCACCCCTGGGCTGCCTGAGCGTGCCCATGGAGCAGCAGCTGTTTTCCCCCAGATGTGATGAGAGAGAGCCAGTAGGGAGCCACAGGGCTGCCCATCACCCAGCCTCAGGGCCCGGGATGGCTCCTCCCACCTTGCTTCACGCACAGGAAGCCCGGCGCCCAGTCCAGGACACACTCGGGCATGGGTGAATTAGGCTCCACCTCTCGAAGAGAGGGGTGTCAATGAATCTGGGGGCACACTGAAAACCCACTGCACCTGCACAGCTCCCCAGGCTGCTGAGGGCAGAGAGGACCCACCTGCAGGGCTGCCTTGTAACTGGGGCCACTCCGTCTGTCCCTGTCCTTGTCCCTGTCCACGTGCCTTTCCACACAGTCTCGGGTCAGGGAGGCCCCGGGGCGGAAGGGCGGCAGAAGACATTTCCCGGCACTCCCATTCTGGGAGCTGGTGGCTGCAGCCAGAGCGACGCGGGTGGGGACAGCAGGGAGCCCCATCCCCCTCCCCCAGCTCTGCCCACACCGACGGTGGGGTCCGTGTTGGGTGATGAGTGCGGAACCTTTTCCGGGGAAGCCCAGGGGCGCTGTGGGGTCACTGGGCCTCCCCGGGCTGGGCGTGGGGCCCAGAGGCTGGGAGAAGCCTTCCCGGAAGTGAGCCGAGGTGAAGGTGTTAGGGACCCACCCTCGCGAGCCCGGGCTGACGCCACAAAGTCAACAACCGTGGACACTTTGCTTTCTGTTCCAGAACCACCGAGAATCTGGGAAAATTACCGTCTGGCCACCCAGAAAACAAAGGCCACTTTGCATTTTGTTTTCTTTCCTTTTCTTCCCAGATCACTGCGCGGCTCCCCAAGGGTCTGCTGTGGTTTCGAGCTTCCTCTGCAGGCTCGGCTCTTCAGCAGGCATCCCCGCCCTCCCTGCCTGTCCCCGCAGCCCCCCCCCCCCCAGGCCCTCGGGGCCCCAGCTCCTCGTTAGGAAGTGTTGGGAAGTTGCTGGAGTGAGAAATGAGCCTCTGAAAGCCCCTTGTCCTAATTAAACTTCCACAAAGAGAGTGACAAGAGGCGATGGGGAGGAAACACGTCCACCGCCGAGGTCCGCGCCCCGGCCCAGGGCGGGTGCGGCCTTTGTCCTGCAGAACAAAAGCCCGCTGTCTTCGAGAGTTAAACCCCATCAAACTTCATCAGGCCCAGGTGCAAAAACCCACCTCCCAAAGGCCGACCCGGCTTATGCCACCTTTCCGGGGCCGCGATGGGCGCCAGCCGTCAGCCCACATCAGGGCCTGGCCCACATCAAAGCGGCGCCCCCTCCACCGACGGCCTCTGGCCTGCCTGCGCCCAGCGCCTGCCTGGTGAATTAGGGCACAGAGCCCCGAGGCCAGCCGGGCCAGCCAGCGGTGTTAATGAGGAAGGAAGGCCCGGCCCAACCTGGGCCTGCCCCGATGGCATCATGCTGTGGCTGCCCCAGACTCCATTTCCCTGGCAGCGACACCGAGCGGAGCTTCCTGGGAAGAAGACACAACGCCTCCCATTGTCTCGTGGCGCCTGCACCGGCCCAGAGCTGAGGCCGCCCCGGGAGCCATGGCCCCGGGCAGAGGTGCCCGGCAGCCGTTTCTCAACACAGCCGTTGTTTCTGAACCAGAGACCCAGAGCCGCGAGGCGGGGCCAGGTCCCTGGAGGAGGACGAGGAGGACGCGGTGGGGAGTTACCCAGGAGTCCCTCAAGGCAGCCTGGGGACCCTGGCGGGGGATGGGCTTGCTGCCCCCTCCCGGGGGCTCTGCCAGCTGTGAGCTGTGGCCTTCGCAGCCGCCTCTTCTGCCTCTTCCCAGGCACCACCCGGGCCCCAGAGCTGGCGCCGCTCCCTGGAGGGCACCCCGTGAAAGTCCCCGGCCGTCCCCACGTGCATCTCTGCCTCCCATGCACGATCTGAGGAGCAGAGGGGGCTGGGGGCAACCTGAAGGAGGTGGCCTGAGGCCTGGGAAGGAGAGGGGTCAGCAGAGGTGAGAAACGGGGACAGAGTAGGGGTGGCTACTGCCCTGTGCTGGGCAGGAGGCAAGAGGTTGCCCCGGAAACTCCATCTCCCACCCCTTGAGGCTCCTGCACTCTGGAATGTTCCAGGCCACTGAGATTCTAGGTGATCAAGATGAACCCCCTCTTCCACGGCTGGTGAGACCCATGCCTGAGCAAGCGAGCGTGATCCAAGGCACAGTGGGCAGAGCGCCCCCGCGGTTCCAAGGGAGGCTGAGGCAGGAGCAGGAGGAAACAGTTTGTGCAGAGCGGGCCGGAGCTGTAGCACCGCGGGTTAAGCCCCATGGCCTGGACACCGCCTTGCGGTATCAGAGCGCTGGCTCAAATCCCGGCTGCTCTGCTTCTGATCCAGCTCCCTGCCAATGCGCCTGGGAAGGCAGCGGAGGATGGCCCAAGTGCAGTTGCAGGCTCCTGGCTCCGGCTATTAGGGATGGAAGATCTCTCTGTCCCTGTAAAAGGAGCGTGGACCCAGCGTGGACCCAGCCCAGCTGCCCCCGCCCCCTCCCCTGTTGCAGGCTGCTGGCTGGGGTGGGGGCGGAGCATGAACACAGATGAAGCCACTCTTGGGGCCCCTCACAACCAAAGGCACTCACGGAGATCCGTCTTGGACAGCAGCGAGAGTGAGGTCACTCGAGAGGTATTTTGTCGTGTGTTTCTCTTTAAATATGAACATGTATGGGGGGGGGGGGTGCAGAGCCCGCCCGAGGATGCCTTGGCTCGGGCTCAGCTCAGCAAGATGATACTTTAAGAAACGATTTAACCTCACCTTAGACCACTGCATCTAAGGCAAGGCCTTCCAAGAAACCCAAGTCAGATCCTGCCAGCCGTGCCCGGGGCGGCCCCGAAGCCTGAGGATCACTCGTGGACATGCTGCCCCCGGAGCACGCGTGGGTACGCAGGGCGCCAGCCCCAGCCACGTGCTTCCGCCTTCCCCCTCCCCCTCCCAAACCACGCATTCCCAAACAGCGCCTGTGTGAGGCGTGGGAGGGCTGTGTCAGCTGTGGATCCGAGGTGTGCGGCCACCGCGGGACGGAGAACACACACACTTCCGGTGTTGGCTCTCTGGCCAGGGCCGGCAGTGACAGCCTGGAGTCCCCCGCTGGGCGGCTGCTGCGGCCTCTCCGTGCAAAGGCGTGTGTGGGAAATGGGTGGGCACTCGGCCCACAGCAGATGCGCCGGGGGCGGGGGTGGGAGGGGGGTGCAGCGGGAGACACGGGGCAGGGCACTGAGAAGTCTTGCAAGGTAACCGCGGGGTGGGAACCCCAAGGATGATGACGTCCTCGGCCGGCAGTTCCGGAACGCGGGGTTTGCTCCCATGCGGCTCCTGTCCTTGAAGTGGGCTTGGCTGGCCCAGCTGCAAAAGGACAAAAAAAAAAAGGAAAAAGCTAAACGAAATCAAGGTGTTGCACACTTGCCTGGCCTGCGGATCTGGCCCAGTTTCTCTGCACACAGACCTCTCCTGCAGAACTGATGGCGCCATCGGAGCGAGGCGGCCCGCGGAGTCCTTGCTTGGGGCCCGGAGCGACGGACGGACGGACGGACGGACGGATGTGCTGCCTTGCACGCACCGCTGCGTGCGTTTGCTACACTCACCAGGCACGGGCAGCAGCACGCTGGGCCCCCCGGGAAGCTCCAGGAAGCCCCCTAGCTCTGCCTCTCCACACCAGCCACCCTCAGAGGCCACCTGAGCCCACAGGAGGAAGGCCGACACCCGCCTCTCCTGTCCAGAGAGCCCTGCTCGCCCCGTTCAGTTCCTCTGCTCCCTCGTCCTCCCACTCTGCTCACAGGAAGGGGCGGGAACTCAGACACAAATGTGCATGGTGGCCCTGGCTGCTTTGCTAACCTCAGCTCCTGCTAACAGAGGAAGGGATTCCACTTAGGGGTAGGGGTCCCCCTGGACTCCTCTGGACTCCTTCAAGGCCCAGGAGATGTAAGGGGTGAGGGATGAGGGGGTGGTTCCAGAGAGATCCTCATAAGGGGATAATTAAACCAACAGACAGGCTTTCTTCTTTGTCTTTCCCCCTTGGAATTGTGGCCATGATGGTTGGTGCTCCAGCATCCATTCTGGGACCAAACTGAGGATGGACATTACAAGCTAAGATGGCCAAGCAGAAGGAAAGACGGAAGACGAGAGTCTCAGGTGAATGACCGTGGGGCCGCTGGCCAGCCCCAATGCTCCGCTCCACACTCGTGTTACAGGATGAACTTCTACCATCCTTAAGCCACCTTGGGTTCCGGTCTCCATCGGCAGCAGCTGAACCAAACCTCGCCCAACTGTCCCCGATCTGCGCTTCTCCAGAGTGCCATGCTCAGAAGCCACCGCCTGGCCAGGGCACTCAGAGCCTACACAAGGCCGGGAAGGCCAGGAGCTGCGGTTCACGGGTGCCATGGCCGGGACCAGCGCTGCACGGTGGTCAGGTGGGGAGGCGGAGGTGAGAGAGGCCCAGGGCCTTGCCCAGGGCCCTGCAAGGCTGAGGATGAGATGGGAGCCCGGACACCCCGGCAGCCCCGCCCACAGCCCCGCCCACAGCCCTGGAAGCCCCGCCCACAGCCGCTCTGACACGGGCTGCTGCCTTAGCTCTCCTGCGCTACGGCGGAGCGCCCGAGGCCGGATAACATTGCAGAAAAGAGGCTGATTCCGCGCCAGGGCTGGGAGCCAGGAAGTCCCAGCAGCACAGCACTGGCTGTCCAGGGCCTCGTGGCGGTCGGCGCTGCTGCCACGTGCGGAGGAGGCGGCATGGCGCGCGGCAGGGGCCCACGGGAGCTACTGTAGTCCCTTCTGAGGGCAGTGCCCCTGTCTACCCGCCTCTTACACGCCCCGCCCTCCAGCACCTCCCTGCTGGGGACCCAGCCTCCTGCACACCCGACGCCTCGGGGACCGACGTCCGCCGTCACGGTCGGGTTTCCTGCCTCCGCTGAACACCACAGACGGCAGTGCACGGGCTCAGAGGCCTCCTCCCAGCTCGTGGGGTCCCTGGGCCCTGGCTGCTGCACCCACCTGCCCGCCCACACTCCCACCCAAAGTCCTACCTCCAAACACCAGCAGCAACTGTCTTGGGGGACTGGGTGGAGATGCCCAAGCCACGGCCAGTTCAACCTTGAAGGCCAGAACTTGGCACAAAGCGCCAAGGGCCACCCCTGTTTTTCATCGGCAGCGAGGGGCCCCTGGAGAAGTGCTGCGGGGAGGAAGGGTCCCTGGGTAGGCAGGGACATGCGCACTGCGTCACTTCCGGCCCAGATGAGCGCATCTTGCCTCATGCACCTGCCCGTCCGCAATCGGGATTTTTCCAGCGCGATCTGCAGGTGCAGCAGGCCCGGGGAGGTCTCAAGAGGAGGGGTGGTCAGGGTGGGGGGGCCGGACTCCAGGGCCCAGGAGGAGCCCCTCCCCCAGGTCCGGGCCCCTCGGAGCTTGGGAGCGCCCCTTTGTCTGCCCCTCATCTGGTTTGGCCAAAGCTGTGTTGGGACGCAGGCTTCCCAGGGCAGAGCCGGCCCAGCCCGCTGCGGGGTAGGGCGGGAGAAAGAATGTAATCAGAGTTATGGCTTAATGAAGTGAACCGTGATAACCATAAACAGAGTCTGGGATCGGGTTTGTTATTGTGTGCGGGGCGGTACCTTTCCGCAGCAACTGGTGCGAGGGTCAAGCTGGAAACTTCGCGCGTCGACAACACAAACACAGCGGCGCCATTGTTGCAGCCCTGCGCGTTCCCACCTGCGGAGGGGTGGGTGGTGCGGATGGGAGAGTCCCAAAATAAGCTCCTTCCGGTCACCCAGGGTAGCAGGAAGGAAGGCGGAGAGGGTTTGGAAGAGGAGCGAGGAAGGCAGCTCGCGGTCGAAGGGGGCCCGGGCTCCTGCGTGTTTAACGCAGTCAGAGGCGGTACATCCCGCCCAGCTCCGGGAGGAAGTGGACATTTGTCTGTTCGTCCCCTCGTGCAGGCTAGAGCAAAGTGGCCTCGTAATAGCTCGCGGCTGCATGCTGTCTCCGAAGATAAGCGATCGCTAAAAACACTGCGGAGCTGTCCGTGTTCCCAGCACCCACTAAGAGCACTCCCAGAATTCCCCGGACCATGGCCCCCGGCCCTGGGCTCCAGGGTCCACATGGGAGGCTGGGACCCCCCTGGACCTTTCTACAGTGGAGTCCCTGCTGCAGGCTTTCCTGTTGCCAAAGTGGGTGGCCACCCAGGGGCCACGCCTGCAGCTCAGACTACTCTCCCTTTGAGAACCCCTCTGTTCCCAGGAGCACCTTCTCTGGCCTGGACGCCTTCCTTCCAGGATAGACTTCCTGTCTTGGATGGATCACTTATTATTCTACCCGCACGGGGCTGTTTTCCCAGTGAACTCACCAAGCCCTTGGGAGCAGACGGCACATCCCGCCCCTGGAACTCAGTGCCCAGCTTCCGTAGCGAGGCTACACAGCCTGCTCCGCTCAGGCCTGATCCTTCCCCTCCCCGCCACAGGTTACAAACCAAGAGGGTGCTTGGCGCTCACCTGGAGGTCATGCGTCAGGCATCCTGGCCAGGAAGCCGTGCAGCCTGGGCTCCCTCCTAGCTGAGCCGCGGCCAGCTCCATGGCCATGGACAAACGCTGGCCCTGCAGCTGCCGGGGTCAGCAGCCTGTCAAAGGAAGCAGCAGCTGTTGGCGTGCGCTCCTGCTGTCTTTGCCAGGCCTGCAACATCAGGCTCGTCGCTCTAATGTGGCTTCCATCAGAGGCAGCCCAAGGAGGCGCAGCGAAACAAGAGGAGCTTGTCCCACATCCCCCCAACGCAAGGCTCTGCTTGAGTGTGTTCTAGAAAGACTGTTTATCCTGACACAGTCACCGTGGCCCCCCAAATAAACGATGCATCTCTTAGTTGGGGAGCACCAGACCACCTGCTATCTGCATTTTGCTTTGTGGGGTCCCTTGTGTTGGCCCCTACCAAGCTGTCCTTGGCCAATGACGCCACCTGGTGGCTGCTGCGGGAAGGGGGTCCCTGCACACGAATAGAAAACGGTAGGGTAGGTGCTGAGAGAGGGTGGAGCTGGGTCCCCGAGGGAGGATGGGGACTCTGCTTCGAAAGGGACAGGCACGTCCCCACTGTCCTCTCTGAGGGCGCCCTGTTTGAGCTGAGACTCACAGCAAGATGGGATCGGTTATGCCAAGAGCTGGGGCCACAGCGCTGCAGGCAGGGGCCTGCAGTGGGGACACAAGGATGCCCTGCACAGCTGCACCCAGCATGCACCGCGCGGGCACAGGTCCATCCCGGAGGCTTTGCCAGGTGGGAGGAGTCGCACACTGTGGGCAGGGGTCAGGAGCAGGGCAGCAGCACGTTGCACCATGGGAGGGGGTCAGGCGCGGTGCACTGTGGGCAGGGGACAGGCGCTGGGCAGCAGTGCGGTGTGGGGCTGCAGGCTGCTTCCTTCATTCTCGTGCTCAGGCAGTTCCGCTTCCACACTATTCGTGTCTATTCCAGCCCTTCTTCCACTACCCCGGGACATGTCTCTTCCTTCGAACAACCTGCCACTGCACTCCACTCCGTTCCGTTCCACTCCGTTCTGTTCCGGTCTGCTCCGTTCCATTCCTTTCTGTTCCATTCCAGTCAGAACCCAAACTGCCTTTGACCTTGCCAGTGATGAACCATGACCTTGGAGGACACCCCATGAGCAGATGGGAGCCTAATTCAGTGCCCTCCCTCAGGGGGCCCATTTTCCAAAGAGCCCAGCCCTGTGGCAGCCAGCATCCCGTATCCACCTCTGCACGGTTAGGCCAGCGTCACACACATCAGAGAGAGCGGCCCAGGGGCAGGGGCGTCTGGAGCGAGTTACCTAATCTCTCTGCCACGTAATAGGGGGCTGGGTCCCGCAAAGGTGACAGAGGGCAAATGAGCATCTACGAGAAAAATGCACAGTTTCAATTCAGTAGGTGCCAAAGACATGGAGACAAAGAAGCAGCTGCCCCAGGAGTTAGAATACACACAATGCCTAGAGCCCATGCTCTCCCAGAGGAGCCTGGGACAGCCCAGCCACTCCCCGCCTGCCTGCAGCGTTCACCTCCAACCCTACAGCCCGCACCTCGTCCCTGCGGCCTGAGGCTTGGGGCCTCCCTCTTGCTCTGCCTCCATGGCCTGCTTCTGCCGTCCATCATCCACACTTATTGCCGGGCTCCCCACTTCAGCCATTCTGGGGACACCTTGTGGAGTCCCACAGCCCACAGGGGCCCCCATTCCAAAGTGGGGCTCTTGGCCAGGTGAGACTCACCCCCGCCTCTCCAAGGGGCACAGGGCGCGACCCCCACAGCCCCAGAAGGTCCTCCTCCCTCTTTGGGGTCTTTTCCTGTGCCAGGAAGCCCACCTACCTCAAGCCCCAGCATTCAAAATCAGTGCAAAGAGCAATTTCTGTTCGATGTAATGAAGACAGCAGCTCTTCTTAGTGGCATTGCCCTGGCCTTGCCAGATCTTGATTTTGTGCAACTGTGTTGATAATGTTCTGTAGGGGTGGGCGTTGTGGCACTGGGGGCGGGTGTTAAACTATGGCTCGGCTGCCCACATCCCATACTGGAGCATCATCTGAGTTCCTGCTACTTTGTTTCTGAACCAGCTTCCTGCTAATGTGCCTGGGAAGGCAGCAGGTGATGGCCCAGGAGCTGGGGCCCTGCCACCCTCGTGGGAGACCCAGATGGAGCCCTTGGCTCCTGGCTTTGGACTGGCCCAGCCTCAGCTCTTTGCAGGCCTTGGGGGAATGAACTGGAAGATCTCCCCTCTCCTCTCTCTCTGTCTCTCTGCCTTTCAATTAAGTAAATAAATAAAAACTATAAAAAATAAAGCTGTGCAAAGTCGTTTCCATGGAGACTGCCGGAAGGGGCTCCCGAGGACTGGCAACCTTGGCTGGGACGGTGTTGGCTGCAGTTGGGGTCCAGGTCATCTCCTGTCTGGAAACAAACAGCGACCCAGAAAGAGAAGGACTCGAGTGAGTGCTTTGCACCAGGCCAGGTGTTGGGAGCCCAGAGCCCAGCGGCCCCGGGCGAGCCTTGGAAGCTCCTGCGGCTGAGTCCACAGAACCAGGGCAGTGCCATGGAGTCGGCGTTTCTTAGTTCTCCAGAGACACAGGTGACGATGCCACTACCTGGGGAGCACTGAGCAGGGCCCTGTTACACTGACCCGGGGAGCACTGGGCAGGCCCTGTTACACTGTCCTGGGGAGCACTGGGCAGGCCCTGTTACCTGTGACCCGGGGAGCACTGGGCAGGCCCTGTTACACTGACCCGGGGAGCACTGGGCAGGGCCCTGTTACACTGACCCGGGGAGCACTGGGCAGGCCCTGTTACACTGACCTGGGGAGCACTGAGCAGGCCCTGTTACCTGTGACCTGGGGAGCACTGGGCAGGCCCTGTTACACTGACCCGGGGAGCACTGGGCAGGCCCTGTTACACTGACTCGGGGAGCACTGAGCAGGCCCTGTTACACTGTCCTGGGGAGCACTGGGCAGGCCCTGTTACACTGACTCAGGGAACACTGAGCAGGCCCTGTTACCTGTGACCTGGGGAGCACTGGGCAGGCCCTGTTACACTGACCCGGGGAGCACTGGGCAGGCCCTGTTACACTGACCTGGGGAGCACTGAGCAGGCCCTGTTACACTGTCCTGGGGAGCACTGGGCAGGCCCTGTTACACTGACTCGGGGAACACTGAGCAGGCCCTGTTACCTGTGACCTGGGGAGCACTGGGCAGGCCCTGTTACACTGACCTGGGGAGCACTGAGCAGGCCCTGTTACACTAACTCGGGGAGCACTGAGCAGGCCCTGTTACACTGTCCTGGGGAGCACTGAGCAGGCCCTGTTACACTGACCTGGGGAGCACTGGGCAGGCCCTGTTACCTGTGACCGGGGGAGCACTGGGCAGGGCCCTGTTACACTGACCTGGGGAGCACTGGGCAGGCCCTGTTACCTGTGACCCGGGGAGTACTGGGCAGGGCCCTGTTACACTGACCCGGGGAGCACTGGGCAGGCCCTGTTACACTGTCCTGGGGAGCACTGGGCAGGCCCTGTTACACTGACCTGGGGAGCACTGGGCAGGGCCCTGTTACACTGACCTGGGGAGCACTGGGCAGGCCCTGTTACCTGTGACCCGGGGAGTACTGGGCAGGGCCCTGTTACACTGACCCGGGGAGCACTGGGCAGGCCCTGTTACACTGACTCGGGGAGCACTGAGCAGGCCCTGTTACACTGTCCTGGGGAGCACTGGGCAGGGCCCTGTTACCTGTGACCCGGGGGGCACTGGGCAGGCCCTGTTACACTGACTCGGGGAGCACTGAGCAGGCCCTGTTACACTGTCCTGGGGAGCACTGGGCAGGCCCTGTTACACTGACCTGGGGAGCACTGGGCAGACCCTGTTACACTGACCTGGGGAGTACTGGGCAGACCCTGTTACCTGTGACCTGGGGAGCACTGGACAGGCCCTGTTACCTGTGACCTGGGGAGCACTGGGCAGACCCTGTTACACTGACCTGGGGAGCACTGGGCAGGCCGTTACACTGACCTGGGGAGCACTGGGCAGGCCCTGTTACACTGACCTGGGGAGTACTGGGCAGACCCTGTTACACTGACCCGGGGAGCACTGGGCAAGCCCTGTTACACTGACCTGGGGAGCACTGGGCAGGGCCCTGTTACATGTGACCTGGGGAGCACTGGGCAGGCCCTGTTACACTGACCTGGGGAGCACTGGGCAGGCCCTGTTACCTGTGACCTGGGGAGCACTGGGCAGGGCCCTGTTACACTGACCTGGGGAGCACTGAGCAGGCCCTGTTACCTGTGACCTGGGGAGCACTGGGCAGACCCTGTTACACTGACTCGGGGAGCACTGGGCAGGGCCCTGTTACACTGACCTGGGGAGCACTGGGCAGGCCCTGTTACACTGTCCTGGGGAGCACTGGGCAGGGCCCTGTTACATGTGCACCCTCAGCAGAGCTGCATGATGCCTTCCAGTTAAGGAGATTGGTGACTGCTGAGCAAGGAGGCCCTTTGCCTCCTCCTGTGCTCACGGCAGACATAGCTAATCGATGAGGTCTGATCCTCGTCTCCACAGTGCTGCAGAGGCTGAGCAATTCCTGGCACCTGAGAGGCGGCCGGGAAAAGAGACCTGGAGGACAAGATTCCAGTCGGAAGAGTCAGCCCTCCTGCCTGCCTGACGGCGGGCCCTGTCCGTCTTAGAAGCCCAGGGCCAGGTATCCAGAGGGCCCTGGGAAGAGTCTCCAATGGCAGGTTTAGCAGGAATATGTGTGAGGGGATGTGTGTTGGGGTGGGGACTGGTGTCAGGGGGAGGAGACTCCCTGTCCTGGGGGTCTGGAGTGGCTGAAAGTCACCTCTGGCTTTGATCAGAGAGAAGGTCGGGAAGAAGTTTCTAGAAGGTTCTAGAAATTCCACCTGGGGGTTTCTTGGCTGGAGATAAAGGAAGGAATTAGAATCTGTCTCCCTAGCAAGAGTCTCCAGTGATGCTAATGGGCACCCCTGCTCGCCCGGCAGAGACTGGCCCTCAGAGTCCTCATCCCACGAGGGTGAGCCACTACACCTCCCAGGCGGAATCTGAAGCCAACCGAGGTTAATCGACAAGTCCTGCCCTGCCTGCCCGCCTGCAAGGCTGACCTCCCCGGCCCAGGCCTGCTCATCAGTTACCCTTGGGCAATTTTTGGCAAATCGCTCTCAGAGGGTCCGTGGTGGTTTTGCCTTTGGGAGGGGCAGGCAAGGCTGAGGATCAGGTGGGAACTGAGAACTGCAGGCCAGGCAGGTTCCAGACAGCGTCCTCTGTCCCCTGCATGGGGAGCCAGGCAGGGACGGGGACCCTCGTCTGTCTTATTGTTCCTGCTCTCTCTCTCTCTCTCTCTCTCTCTCTTACTCCCCATGATGCCCTGCTGGGCAGGAGTCATCACCCCCATTGTCCACAGAGGAAGTCGAGGCACACAAAGATCAGGAACCAGCCCAGTGCTCCCTGGGCAGAGAGCAGCAAACCACATCAGTTGATCTCAAAGCTGGGAACCTGTTTTAGGCTTCATGAATGAGTGGGCTTTTGTAGGCGGTCCCGGGTGCCAATCTCCGGTCCCAGAGCTGTGCCTAAGGACCGCTGAAGCTTGGGGCACTCTACTGCCAAGACCTGTTTTGCACCATCATCTGTGTGTGGGTGGGGGACCGCCTGAGTGTCACAGTCAAATGAATTTCAACAGCAACTTCCTACTCAACTTGGTCCCATGACATCTAGTGGCCAAGAGGGGAAGTGCAGCAGCATTCCTGTGTGTGGTCGGCAGGTGCAAACACCGCTTTTTCGTGGAATAAAAAGTGAACCAAAATTCACAATGACTGAAAATATCCATGGGTCTTATTAGATGCACATGCCACCCATGTGAAGCCTGTAACCCCCAGTCTTTTACTAATATCTATGCCATTACTGGTGGAAAATACACCATATCCAATCCGTTGTCTCTTACTGGATAAACTCTCTCTGCAATAATCTACTATGATATCATAAGATGATATAATATAAAGTCAACACATTCAGACATGCTCAATAATGAGGGGCACCATGCATTTGGTGTTTCAGGATTCCCGTAGCGCCCAGGAGAGAGCTAATGAAAGTACACAGGAATCGACTTCCTCTCTGCGTGTCTGCTCACGCGATGAGACTCGATCTGCTTTGTAGCCTTTCTGGCCGCAGGGTGCACTCTTCCACACCACAAAGACACAACAGCAAGAGGGTCCCGGGCACTCTCGTGAGAATGCAGAATCTAGGGACCGTCCCTCTCTGTGGTCTCCGCCCCAGGATGCAAATAATGGCAGGATTCCCAGGGATGACGCTGACAATCCAGGGTCCTGAACCGGGGGGTGGGGGCCCAGCGAAGGGAGGGGTGAACTCCTGTCGCCATGGGGCTGAGACGGATGAACCCAAGAGTGATTTGCCAAACCTTAACACACTCAAATTATTTTTCAAACATTTGGGGTTTGGCAAAACGCATCTCACTAAGCCCCCTTTCCCGACATTTTTATACCCATGTGGATTTCAAAGGAAATTTAATATGTATGTTTCTGATTCACTCCCCTTAACTCGGCACGATTGTTTAGTGAGAGCCACTTCGTGTCCAAGAATCTTCCTGAGCCCTCTCTCTCTTTTATAAGCCTCCTTGAAGGATTTTCCTTCTAACCAGGAAGTGTGCTTTTTTTTTTTATTCCAGAACAAGCTGAACTCCAATCTCGAAAAGACTCAAGTCCAGTTCAACACTCGACATCTGAATTCTGAAAAGGCTGGAAGCCTTGCAGAGAGAACTCTTCCCGTGGCCGGACACAGCGATTTTCTGGGGGGACGTACGGCTGCCAGGCCACACGACTTCCAGACCGGCTGCACCTGGGCCCCTGGCAGTCACGTTCGCCCTCTGGGGGCCAGCCCCTTCCCCAGTGGGCTCGAGGGACGGCCCAGCAGACACCCAGGGGCACCCCAGGGCGGGGGGATTCCCCACCCAGTTGAGGCAATTCAAGCTGTGAATGAATCATTCGATTTATATCTATTCTGTCTCAGAGTTGGTTTTGTCTTTGTTTTTAAAATTTATTATAGGGTACGAATGCAGCGTGTGTCTGGAGCATTTGATTAAAGTCCAAACAGCAGTGCTGCTGATAATGTGCGGTTCTTTTTTTTTTTTTTTTTTTTTTATGAAGAAGACATAATTATCCCGTGCAGGTTTGGGAGTGCACTGTTCTTCTTGCAGTGATGGGGTGACATTTAAACAGCCAGCTCTGTCTTCTGAAGCATTACAACCAGCCACAGGTAACAGAGAAGCGGAATTCAGAGAAGGAGAGCCAGGGCTGGCACGCTGGCTCCAGGGCATCAGGCTTCTAGACTTTTCTGTGGGCTCCAACGTCCTTGCCATCAAACTGGCTTTTCTGAACTGCTTTATAGTCACAGGATAGCTGCTGGAGCCCCAGCGCTCATGTCTGTGTTCCAGGGAGCAGGAAGGATTAACAGCCCCTCAGCAGACCTAGAGCTGTGGATAGACTTTGGTTCATTTCTCTGTAGGCACCCTGTGTGCAAGAGAGGCTGGGGAGGCTGCGTTATCGAAGCCTGCCGTTGCCTCGGTAAGGGCGGGAAGAGGAGGAGAGTCCACGGTTACCCAGCATCGCCACCTCCCCACACGCCCTCTCCCGGCCTCAGCATGGCGCAGCCACCGGGGGAAGGCCCAGGCGGAGCTTCGGCAGCCGCGACCCGTGGGGCTGAGTGTGAGGCCCGGACACGTCCTCTCTGTCCTCGTGCAGCTGCTCCTGTTTGCTTCTGTCTGGTCTGCCTGATGTGCCTCACTCTGATGCTGTGTGTGGAAGATCCTCTCGTGGGGACCTCAAGGAACCAGCGGACCCAAGAGAAAGCAGCTGGCAGGGGCGTTGTGGTCGCTCTTTCCGCCTCTCCGGGGGCGTCCTCGCAGGGGAACACACCTGTGTGCAGGTTCCCTCTACCCCCCATCCCCAAAGAGCCCACCCTAGAGCCACGTGGAGAGGTGGGCCATGCCGGCTTGCCCAGTGCTGAAGTCCTACCCTCAGCCCAGGAGCCTGGCTTCCCAGGGAAGGGCCATGGGGAGGCATACGGGGGCTCCAGAGCCTGGCCAGGACTCCCCGTCGCCCAGGGAGGCCCAAGCCAGGAGAGGATGGTAGGAGCCCCAGCCCCAGGATGGTGGGAGCCCCGGCCCAGGATGGTGGGAGCCCGGCACAGGATGGTGGGAGCCCGGCACAGGATGGTGGGAGCCCCGGCCCCAGGATGGGGGGAGCCCCGGCCCAGGATGGTGAGAGCCCCAGCCCAGGATGGTGGGAGCCAGGCCCCAGGATGGTGGGAGCCCGGCCCAGGATGCTGGGAACCAGGCCCCAGGATGGTGGGAGCCCCAGCCCCAGGATGGGGGGAGCCCCGGCCCAGGATGGTGAGAGCCCCAGCCCAGGATGGTGGGAGCCAGGCCCCAGGATGGGCGGAGCCCAGCAGGTCTGTTGTCCCTCGTCCCTCTGAGGGCGGAGTTAGGTTACGCTCCGGGGAGGGGGGTGTGGGCCTCCTATTTTAGCTCAGCCTCCCTTTCATGCTTTTTACTACGCGTTCATCAAACACACGGGCATGTGAAGTGGCGGGGACCCGGATCAGCTGACACGCTCAGGAGCCAGGGAGCAGGCGGTGGGAACGCCACAGAGCTGAGGCCAAAATAGAGCTTTTCCATCGTGGGATTAGCGCAGGAACTGGTTCCAGGGGCGCGCCCGCGAACCAAAGAAGCCAGAGGAACTTCCCCATGGCTCAGAAGAGAAGCTGGCCGAGTGGGATGCGCCCCGCCGGACCTGCGGGAAAGTTAAGAGGTGACACGCGCCCTGAGCCTCCGCTAACACTCTAAGTAGGAAGGAGATTACAGGAAAGGAACCTGACGTCCCGGAGAGCGCCAGGCCCCGGCCAGGGGCACACACCCAGAATCCAGCTCAAGGGGGCAATCAAAAGGGGCCGACCTCTGCCTCTCCCAGTGCTGAGGCAGCCCCAGCCCCGCCCAGCCACCCAGGAACCCTCGGAGGGCGCCAGTGAGTCCTTCCTCCTCCCTGGCTCCGGGGCCATGGCCAGGACTTGATTCCTAGCAGTGACACGGAGAGGCAGCCATCCTGTTTGCACCTGGGAAGCACGTGGCCCAGGGCCACTGCAGGACACAGGTGCTGACCTCGCTAGATGAATGGGACGGAGGAATGTCAGAGGAACCTCTCCCCCACGCCCTGCACCACCCACCCCCACACAGTCTGGCCCTGGCTCCTCCGCTGATGAGGATGTCTGGGGCAAGTACCTGCACGCCTCTGTTTACCCACCTATAAAATGGGGAGAAGAGCATTTGCCTTGGTTCCTCTCGCCAGTGCTATGCCATTGGAGCCCAGGTAGCACCTGCCTGCCTGGACAAGCCCAGAGCTGGGCCCCTCCTCCTGCTCGGACAAGGTCTACGGCTGTGGCTTCTGCTCTGATCTCAGGCTCCCCCGGGGATCACGGGGTACCCACAGGAGGAGCTGCAGGTGAGCGGGTGGCGTCTCTGGGTGTGAGGGGAGGCGGCCTGCATTCCTGACATCCTGGCCGGCAGATGGGCAGCTGTCCACTCCCAGCCAACAGGCTCCCCCCTCTTCCCCTAAAGGAGCAGAGTTCCAAGCCCGGCTCCTTTGCCTGCCCCCATCAATCCAGCAATTACTTAATTAACACAGCTTCCTCTATAAATGCCCAGGGTTTTGTTTGTGTGTTTAAGTCCTGGCTGAGGTGACATGAGTTCACACATCCTGGATCCCAGATCAGCTCCTGGACTGGGAGCTTAACTTAGAAACCTCTCCAATGGCAGCACTCAGATGCTAGGTGTTCCCACTGGCTTCGGGAGCCTGAGCCCAGCGCAGAGAGGCCTGGCCCATAAACCCACAGGAGGGACCCAGGCACCTGACACTGGGGCTCAGCAGCCAGCCTTGGGCCACGGTGTGTGACCCATGGGCCCAGGTGTTCTCAGGAGTGGGAGCCAGGGGCCAGCTAGGGGAGACAGAGGACACAGAGATTGACAGGAGCAGCGGAGGAAAGGGGTGGCTTCTCTCTGGGCTCCGCAGCATCAGTGCGCCTTGGACCAAGGCCGGGCTCCCTGGTGCTGGGCGACTCTGAACCATCCTGGAGGCCCCAGCCTTACCTGGGCCGTCTCATCCCCCCCAGCACGAGAGCTTTCCACCATCCAGGGGGAAAGGGGCTACTGGCTTGCCCTACTGTCCAGGAGAGGGGACAGGGATGGACCCCCAGACCCTCAAAACACACAGCGCAGCCTGGACGAAATAAGGAGACCCTCCCAGCACGTCCTATGGCTTGGCTGGGCCTCCCCTTCTTTCCCTGGGAGCGCACCACCCCCGGCTCCGGGACCCAGGAATGGCGCGCGTGCGCACCAGGCTCCCTGTCTCTGTTGGGCCTGAAGTTCCTGTGGTCAATGGAGTGCTCCCCAAAGGCAAAATGAGAACTGGGGCTCCCTGGGAGCTGCGAGCAGCCTTGGGACAGGAGGGTCAGTTCTTTGAACCACCAGCTGCAAAGATGGGTGTGCTTTTTAAAGACATCATTTTAACCGAGGTATATAACGTGTGCATTCAACAATTCACAGTCATTGCACCGCGCCGCCGCCGGGGCTGAGGCTGTGCGTTGGTGGGGGTGGGAGGCCCCGCGGCGCCAGGGCTCCACAGCCAGGCGCAGGCAGGGCCTCCCGCCCCTCCGCCCAGGAAGTCCCAGGGCCGCGGGGGATTTCCAGGCAGCGCGAGGCCCGGGTGGGCTCGCCGGTGGTCCTCGATCGGGCCGGGTGGGACGCGGCAGTCCTCCGTCTCGCGAGCCCAGGCCAGGCTGCCGCACTCCAGGCCGAGGCCGGAGGGCCAGCCGCCCCGAGCCCCGGAGAGGCACCGGGCCCCAGGGCGGGCGCATTCCCGGAGCGCAGCAGGGCGCACCGGCCGAAGTTGAGCGAGAAGGGCGAGAAGGGCGAGCGGCGGCAGGCAGGAGGCAGCAGGTGCCGCGGGCAAACCCGCCGGGCTGCGGGGGCAGAGCGGGCGCTGAGGCCCCCGGGCCCAGGGTCCAAGCCCGCGCGGACTTCCGGGGCTCAGCGGCGGCGGCGCCCCGAGGAACTCGCCCGAGGGCCAACTCCGAGGCTAGGGAGCGCACGGCGCGGCGGGCGGGGTGGCGGGAGGCGGGCCGGCCCCCTCCCCTGCCTCGGCGCCCGCCCTCCCTTCCTGCCGTCCTGCAGCCAATTAGACGGCCCCCTCCGGCGGGAGGCGTGGGGCGCTGCATAAAGCGGCACGGAGCTGTCACCCCGGAGCAGGCTGCGCACCGCCCAGGCCGAGCCGGCGCGCCGGGGACTGCGGAGGAGCCATGGCCACCACCAACGGGGCCGTGGAAAACGGGCAGCCCGACAAGAAGGCTCCTGTTCTGCCGCGCCCCGTCCGCAACCTGGAGGTCAAGTTCACCAAGGTGAGGCGGGCGCTCCTCCGGCCCGACGGCTGCCCGGCTCCGCGCGGGGCAGCGGGGCGGGGGGGCCGGGGGCCGAGGAGCCAGCAAGCGCAGGAGTCCACCGGGAGCTCCAGAGCCCGCATTGGTGGCGGGGCATCCCGGGCGGGACCCCGTGCGCCAAGCGGGCTCGCGGGCGCCGGGGCTCGGTGCCCTAAGCCTGGAAGCGGGGCGAGGCAGGCCGCCTGCTCGGCTGGCGCGCCGTGCCAGGGTTCAGCGCGGCGCAGCCCCGACGGGCCCCTGGCGGCTCGGTGGGCAGATGGAAGCGCGCGCCGCCGTGGCCCCCGGGCGCGAGGGTCCCCCGCGGACCTCCGGGGAGCGTTTCCGGGGCTGAAGGAGGCAGGCTTTGGGAGGCCCCGGGGGTGCCAGGGGACGCCAAGAATGAGATTGAGGGCCCGGGCTGCCAGTGGGAAACCCGGCGAGCAGGTGGTCCCGGGACACCCGCGCTTAGCCGGCTGGCCGGCAGGGCTGGAGGAGAAGGGAGGCGCTCGCCGACCAAACGCCCGCGTTGTTACCGACCAGAAGCTTGGATCCCGGCCTGGGGAAGCCGCGGGTGGCAAGCCCAGGGCCCCCGGCTCCGCTGCGCTGCGGCTGGAGGCGGCCGCGCGGCTTTGCGCTCGGGGCTGTGAAGGTGTGGAGCGGTGAGATCACCTGCCCCGGGAAGCAGGAAGGCGGGGAGACCCGCGGCCTGAGCGCCGCTCCCGGGAGGACTCCCCGGGCTGCTCGGGCGCGGGGCGCTGCGGGGGCAGGGGACCCGGTGCCTCAGAGCCCCAGGACTGGAGGTGTCTGCCCTCAGCTTTGGCCCCGCTGGTTTTTGCGCCTTATCCGTAGTCCCCAGCTCCACCAGTCCTTGGAAAATCCACGGGTCAGTTTTGCTTTCAAAAGCCCCCATGATCGCTCTCAAAGAGTTTTTAATGCTGCGGAGGAAGTGGCCGGCCACTCTGTGTGGCCTTCGGATTTTAGTCTCTTGCACTTAGTCCGCGAAGTCAGTGGGTCCCACGTTTAAATCGCATGCTGTTTGGATTAGCTGCTTGCGGAAGGCTGTCCGATCCCGGCGAGGCAGCGCTGGGAGCTACTTTTCTCGTCGTTTGGTTCGCAGTGTCCGCCCGTGCAGCTTCTGGGAACAGAACCTTCAGTTTGTCAGGATTTAGCTCCGTTCGTGCTTGGCTGCTGCTGGCCGTGGTGTTGTTTTGTTTTGTTTTTACAGAGTTCCGTGAAACTATTAGAAACCAGAAAGTAAATATGTTGTCCTTTTATGCTTGCATCCCACAAGAGCCGTGGGCCACTTAGAAGTTTTAGAAGTTTGTTTCTTTCTCGATGATTCTTGGGGTCTGTTCCAAGGGAGGATGGTGGAAGGTTCTGGGAGCTCCAGCCGCCATTGTCTCTGCCAGTGGCACATTTGGGTTGTGTGATGGAGGCAGAGGAAAGGTAGTGGCGTGGACTGAGCTGGAGAGCTGAGACCCTCAGGAGGCTCCAGCTGCCCGGCACCAGGCTGCACCTTCTCACCCATGTGGGTGATGCCGCAGCCTGCTGTGTCCCTGCCCTGGCCCACCTCTGCAGCCTGTGCGGCCGAGGCTGTGGCCGGGGGCTGAGAGCCCCGGGGCAGGAGAGGCCGTGCCAGTGTTGGCCAGAGAGAGATGCGAAGTGGGGAACGGAGGCCCAGGGCGGCGGGCAGGCGGTGGGACAGACGGGGCACGGGGGAGCCGGGGATCTGCTTTTTCTCCAGACTGGTTCCTGGTGCTTGTCGGTCACCGACTCACCAGAGGTGGTTCCCCCAGGCCTGGCTTCGGCCTCGGCGCTGGCTGATCACAGGGTGGTCCAGCTTCCAGGAAGCCTATCCCAGGGCTCCTTAGTTTGTGCTTAGATTGTAACACGCACTGAGCGGCTAGATTGTAACACGCACTGCACCAGGGCCATGCGATGTTGGTGAGGGGAGGGTTCCACTCCTTCCCGTACACCTCTCAGAGGACAGCAGCTCCTCCCACGCCACGGGGCCCCTTTCTCTGCTTGTTCAAGTCCTTCCAGACATTCTCTTTAAACCTTTCTCCTGCCTTTAAACATCCGTTTTTATTATGAAAAATAAAAATCCTCCAACTATTGTTTTCTGCAAACACTCCTCCTGGGTTTAGCTCAGGGGTCCCGTGCAAGTCGCTGGAAATGGCGCCGGCAGGATTCCCTCTTGCAATCGCCATCTTCACGTCCACCCAGGGCGCGGTCCTAATTCCATGTCGTTCCGTGCCTTTGGTGACGAACGAATTCCGTCCGCAGCCCAGTGCAGCGTAGCGCTGTGTGAGTTCACTTCATCCCGAGTCCCACGGCCAGGGGCACAGCCCCCTTCCAGGCCTTTATCCTGCTTTGGGGTTCAAAATAATACAGACAGCGGCGTGGGCAGGCCACCTTCACAGGGGCTTCCTCACTGGCGTTCCTGTTTTGTTTTGGTGGAGAGAGGCAATCAACAGGAGAAATTTGCTGAACTGGAAACATTGTGACGGGCCATGTGGTTGGAGTCGGGCAGTCTGAATTTTGTTTTTTGTTTTTTTTTGTTTTTTGTTTTTTTTCTGATTAGAAAGGACTCCGGGTCAGTGTCACACGCAGCTCAGCAGTGTTTCTCCTCCTGAGCCTGCTTAGAGACGCAGCATCCCAGACATCCATCCCGTTGCTGCGATCTGTTCCCATCCCCCTAACTTCCTTCCAGTCCCCACTGCCACCTTGGAACTGACACCAGGCAGGACCCAGAATCAGCAGTTTTCCCTGACGGTCTCTATTAGCCAACCCACGAAATTTCATCTGCCTGCAAATGGGCCTCTCTGGCTGGCTGCAGTGTCCGCCCCGCACTAACTAAACTCCTCTGCTCCACTCCCCTTGGCCGAGTGATTACTTGCTGGATGGCAAAAGTGAACTCTTGGATTGGGTTTCATCTGGAAGAATAAACCTGTAATCGTAGCCTGGCCTTTTCCTCCTGCATGTCCCCGGGGGCCTGGGCTCACATGGCGGGCTCTGAGCTTCCAGAAACCAGACCGGCACTTCCCACTGGTGCCGGCCACGCTCAGCTCCGGGTGCCAAATGGGGCACAGGCATTCTCTGCCCACCTGTCCAGCCGGAGCCTGCCCCTGCCAGGGTGCCCACCAGCACACTGGGTTTCCTCCTCCGTGGGCTGCGGCGTTTATACGAGAGAGCCCAGTGCACAGAACGAAACCAAGACGTGCGCTCTCCAAGAAGACCCGACTCCTCGCTCTCTGTTGTCCCTGGGGAGCCAAGTGTGCAGTCTCACAACCACTGAAATTCGCCCTTTCCTGACCCAACCCTCTTCAACAATTCCAAGAGAAGCGAAATAAAGCCATGAGTGTGTGCAGGGGTCTAGTGAGCGTGTTCTTGACCTGGCAACGTGGAGCCGTGTTTTCGTGGGTGGAAGGGAATACTCCCGGTGCGCACGAGCAGTCTGCAGCTGGGGTCCTTCTGCAGTTGTGGGGTGGGTGTTGTGAGGCCAAGGCGCTCCAAGGGTGCAGCAGGGACACACTCATGCCGGGCCGGGCGGCCGGCCTCCGGGCCGTGGGGCGGGCCAAGGGTCTCGGCTCTGCCCTGGGCTCCTGCTCCTGCTCCTGAAGCCGCGTCTCTTCCAGGCAGACGGCCCTGCGAGTAAACCAGGAGTAGACGCCGCAGGCAGCCCGCTGCATGGCCTTTGTAACTCGAGTTTGTCCATGGCGTCTTTCCTTTTCTTTTTTTTCTTTTTCAAACATCCTTGTCCTCTGGAGAATGGAGGCTCCGGGGAAGAGGGTTCCTGGGCATTCCTTGGGTCCCGGCTGTAAGTGGTGTTTGCTCCGTCCTGAACGCGTTCCAGCCTCTTCGCACTGGCTTTCTCAAGCCCGGGAGGAACACACACATTACAAAGGGAGGCAGTGGCAGGGTGCAGGCTGCGTGCCGCGCTGGTCGTCGGTCGGTCGGGACTCGCGGCTGTGGCGGGGGTCTCCCACGGGGCGGGCTGCTTGGCAGTCTTGCTGGGGTTGCAACAGGAAGCGGGACGGTGCTCACTGCTTACCTGCCCGGCGACACAGGTGTGCACAGTTAGTATCTATTCCATCCTTCCCGAGAGCCTACGAGGGTGTCAGCGTCCATTGCCAGCCTGGATTTAACGACTTGGCTCAATGATTCCTCCGTGAATCCATGTTCTCGCGAGAGATAAAAATCCTAACCATAAACTGAAACAACCTGAGTTTTACTGTGACAAACCCCCAAGTTCTAATGCTGAGGCTGCTCTCTCGGCGAGAGCCCTGTGCCCCCTGCCTCTCCCCTGCTCCGGCATCACCCCAGGGTGCGGAAGGGGAGGGGGTGGCGGGGAAGGCAGACAAGACGTTACCTAAGGACCTGAGCATGTTGAAATTATATGATTTTGATTTAAACCTAATTCGTTACACTTCCCTTCCTGGTTAGATATTTATCAACAATGAATGGCACCAATCCAAGAGCGGGAAGAAGTTTGCCACGTACAACCCTTCGACTCTGGAGAAAATATGTGACGTGGAAGAAGGCGATAAGGTGCGTGCTTTTGCTGTTCCTCCGAGCCAGCCGATGGTAGATAACCACGCGGTATGGACGTGCGTGGCTGAGCCGCGAGACAGAGCTGGCGCACACCCGGGGAGGGCCTGGGCCAGCTGCAGGCGTGCGTCCGCCTCGCCCCGGAATGGGATCAATTATCCAGGGCCCTCTGCAAGGAGACACTCTCCTGCTCTCCTTTGATGGATGTCTCGGCATCTCCGAGGATGACCTCAGCCTCCGCCGCGCATGGCCGAAGGGAAGGTTTTTATCAATCACTTGAACCCGGAGGCACGGCGGAGCCTTTCCAGAGAGCGTTTCCCAAGTCTGTGTTTCTCCAAAGGCAGCATTTTGAAACACTTAAAAAGTAGACTTCAAGGAGGAAGCAGCCTGGCTGCCCAGGGACGGAGCAGTGATGATGTCTCGCGACCCCCAGGTTCCCTTTCTCTGGCGCTTAGCGTGATCTCGTAAAGCCGACGTGGCGTGTACGGCACCAGTTGCTGCTGCTAGGGGGTCCGTGTGGTGACACAGACGCTAAGGGACCTCGGGGTGTGTCCCTTACACATTCCCAGACCATGGCTTGTATTCCGGATGCAGGGGAGAGGTGAAACTCTTCTGCAGAGGAAGCTAGATGGGACCATGGCCGCTGCCTCCTGAGCACGGGACAGGGCGTGGTGCTCGCCGGAGACCGGGTTGGTGGTGCTGGATGGGGGCGCGGGTCTGCGTAGGCAGCAGGCCTGGCTTTGACTCCACCAGGGCCGTCTCGTGGGCAACGTGTGGTGGCTGCACCTGTGCGTACCCCTCTGTGTGCAGCACCTCCTAAGCTCTGACCCAGGGGAAGTCGCACAGGGACTCGCACTCAGGAGGGAGGGTGGGGGGCACTGTGGGAGCCCTGGGCTCCGGTTCCTCCCTTGGTCTCAGTGACTGCTCTCAGCCCCTGGAGACAGGGGCTGCCCTGTCCCCTGCGGCCCTGTCCCTTCCACCCTAGAGCCTGGGACAAGGAATTCAGTGCCCCGACGTTCCCCTTACCAAGCACAGCCTTGGTGTTGTCTCCCTCCTGGCTGGTGTCCGGCGCCGGCTGCCGGCTGTACCTCCCTGGGGAGAGAGTCCCCGAGTGGCCTGTGGATGCCCCCAGAACCTCCAAGCCCATTTTTCTGCTCATGGCAGGGAGGTGGCGGCACTCAGAATGGCTGCCGAGTCCATCCCGTTAGGAGTGAAGTTCCGTTGGAATTCCTCTGTCGGGGCACCAGAGGTCCAGTTCCTGGTCCACAGAATGATGTGACAGTCCTGTCCCCACAGGCTGGGTGAGGCTGGAGGCAGAGAAGTCTCTGCGTACCACCCTGTGCGCCCACTGTTCCAGTGTGGTCCGTTCTGCCATCAGCCAAGCTCAGATTCCCCGCCCTTCCTTGTCTGTGAGCGGCAGGTGTGGCCTGGCCAAAGTGAGGCAGGCCACGCCAAGTCTTCATCTTGGGTCCCCAAGAAGCATCGTCAGGGCTGGTGACTTCGGGAGAGGTTTTCGGGCACTCCTGGAATCAGAGAGAAGGTTAGCGCTCAGCCTGTGTAGAGAGCTTGTGAAAGGGATGAGGAGGAGGCTAAGGAGGCCCCGAGCGGTTTCTAAGCCGGCTCTTCCCTCTGCGCCACCGCAGGCCGGAGCCCCCGCTGCTCTGGGCTGCAGGTGTGCTCCCGGGTGACACATGTCTGTTCTGGCCTCTCAGCCCGACGTGGACAAGGCCGTGGAGGCCGCACAAGCTGCCTTCCAGAGGGGCTCCCCGTGGCGCCGGCTGGATGCGCTGAGCCGCGGCCGCCTGCTGCAGCAGCTGGCCGACCTCGTGGAGCGGGACCGCGCCGTCCTGGCCGTGAGTACACGCACCGGGGCCGGTGTGGGATGACAGCTCGTTCCCCCGGGGCGAGGGAGAAAGCCGGATGGTGGTGCTCGCGTGCGGGCCTCTGAGGCCTGGCTCCCTGGCACCGCCAGGCCGGGCTGCAGCACTTGGTCATTCATTCTAAAGCCTGAGTCTTGTGCCCTCCAGCTCGGCGTCCTGACCGAGCAGCCGCCTGGAAGTTGGGTGGCATCAGTGGTTGCCAGAGGGGGATGCACCCACCGTCCCCGGGGGCTGGGCCGAGGCCTGGCCCCTCCTGCGCATTTGTGCACTGAATGTTTTTCTTTCCTGCCACGAACCCCTTCAATGTACCCTCACCCTAAGAGCAGCGGTTCCCCCCACCCATGCTGTCGCCTTCTGAGGCTTGAGTTACCCACGGGTAATGGTGGTTGAAGATACTGGATGGAAAATTCTAGAAACAACAACATATACATTTTAAGTGACTTTGGTGGCAGTGCGTTGTCATAATGACTTTATTATTGATTATTATCATTAACATCTTAGCTGCCTCATTTATACACCAAGCTTCATCGAGGGCGAGGATTTAGCCTAGTGGTTTAGATGCTGGGTAAGACACCTGCATCCTGTATGGGAAACCTGGGTTCAAGGCCAGCTCTGGCTCCCGGCTCCAGCTTCCTTCTAAGGCCGACCCTGGCAGGCAGCGGTGATGGCTCAAGTCCTTGGGTTTCTGCCATCTCCTGACTTTGGCTTGGCCCAGACCCAGCCAATGCAGGCATTTGGGGAAGTGAACCAGTAGGTGGGAGCTCTTCCTGTCTGTCTGTCTGTCTCTGTGCCTTCCAAGTAAATACTTTTTTAAAGTTTAGAATAAGACTACATCAGCTCTCACAGCTGTGCTTCTATGTCATACACATTTTCCACAAACTATTTGAATACGCTGTCCACATGGATCTCAGAATTTTGGGGCCAAAATAAACTTATCTTTTCATTCCACCTTCTGTGACCTTTTTGAAGTCCCTGTACATGTGCAGGGAAAGCACGTATGTGTTTGTGGGACTTGGTGCCACCGGGGTTCAGGCTCCGTGGATAAGAGGGCCATGCAGTGACATGTTCGGGAAGCCACAGGTGGAATGTGCTGGTTCCATTTTTCTTACATGTATGAAGATAAAATAAATGCCACCATTTAACATAGGAAAAAAAAAGCCTTGTATAACCAAACATCATTCTCATATCAGCCCCGAACTGGCAGTATCAAGTGGTTAGAAACATCTCAGCATGTGAAAGACCCGAGTTCAGATCCCAGCTCTGCTGCTTGCCAGCCGTGTGGCTTTAGACAAATTGCTTAACCTCTCTGCAACTTATTTCTCTGTGAAAAATGTCATCACTAATGATATGTAGCTGCTGTGAGACTGATCCATTTAAACCCATGTCGTGGAGAAGCACTGAATAGATGACTGCTATGTGCTAACAGTAACAGTTATCAAAACAAACTAGGTGAACACCCAGCTCAGCCAGTGCCTCCCAGACCCCTTAACTCCTCGGTGTAGAAGGTGAACAGCAGTGCAGCCCCGCTGCCCGGGATGACGGGGCCTCGGAGGGGTTAATAAGCAGCGAATCACACTTGGATTTTTTTTTTTTAAATTTATGTATTTATTTGAGAGGCAGAGTTGGGGGGGGGCGACAGAGAGAGCCATCTTCCATCCACTGGTTCACTCCCCAGATGGCTGCAACAGTTAGATCTGTACCGATCCGAAGCCGGGAGCCGGGAGCTTCCTCCAGGTCTCCCACGTGGGTGCAGGGGCTTGCTTTCCCAGGCCATAGCAGAGAGCTGGATCAGAAGTGAAGCAACCGGGGCTTGAACCGGCTCCCGTATGGGATGCCAGGGCCGCAGGTAGAGGCTTAGCCTATCCTGCCACAGTGCTGGCTCCACAGGTGGAGGCCACCCCGGTCCTCCCCGGGCTGTGAGCTCTTCGTGACCGTGGACGGCACAGATGCCAGTTTTTAAAACTCGTTCCCAACCTTGAGGCCCAGTTTGTAGGGGCTGAAATCTGTTTTTTGGTGTTTGATTTGGAAAAAAGCGGTTTTTTTTTATTTTTTATTTTAGAAACAAGTAGCAAAAGGGCTGCCCTTCTAAAGGATAGCATCGGCCCAGCAGTGACATCACCGCCTTGTCCGTGCAAGGATTTGGGGGTGGGGGAAGGTACTCTTGGGGCTGTCCTTGGGTGCGTTTTCCCAAGGGTGCACCTGTACAGAAACCCCAGCTCCCCGCCCCCCGCCCTTCCGAGGTCAGCGCCCTCCCAGGAACAGCGCTGCTCTCCCAGAGCCTCTCCTTTCTCCCTGCCAGGGAAGCGGCCCCGAGTCTCAAGCTGCCAAACTGGCTTTTTCAAAAACATTTCTGTTTTCCCCTGCATGAGCTCATCCGTCTGCTATGTCCGTGTGCACCCTGAGCAGGCTGCAGAGGCTGTGCCCTGGGCACCCTCCCACCCTGTCCCCGAGTGCAGCAGTGCAGCCGGGCCACCTTCCCTGCAGCCCACGCACCGTCCCGGCGCCGCTGGCCTTTGTAGCAGGGGGAGCCGAGCGGGAGGCACTCCCGGCTCCGCCCGGCACGTTGCTTTCTGCCATCCGGGCCTCGCTGCCTGCAAGAGGTAAGGCCCGGCCCTGCCTCAGGGTTCCTCCATGGCCCCTGTCCTTTTTCAGCCGGAGGTGAGAGGGGGCTTCTGGCCCTCATTCAGGCAGCCAGGCGTTGGGTGGGGCAGTTCCTGAGCTGTGGTTCTTCAGTGTCGAAGGGGGTTACACTGTGCCCATTTCTCAGAAGGTACGTTCTCGTAAAATGCCAAGGGCAACACTGGCCGGCGAGGCGTGGCCGTGGCTGGTGAGGCGTGGCCGTGGGTCACTCGTGGTTGAGCTAGAACAAGAAGTTGTGTCAAGGCCGGTTGCTCCCATCAACAGCTAACACTTCTCAGGTTCAGTCCTGCGCACTTACTCACCTGCCAGTCTCCTCTTTCTCTTAAAAGACGTTCCTGGCTGAGTCTGTAGTGACCTTAACCTGAGTTTTGCTTGGACAGATTCTATACAACCAAGCTGAAGAACCCACGCTCTCACTCCAGGAAGCCAGCTTGCCCAGGTTAATAACAAAACACGGCCCGTGTCTGAAATTGCCCGCCGTGTCCTCAGCCTGTTGCAGGCACTTGGCCTGTGGTATTTATTATCCCATTTCAGAGATGAGAAAATTGAGGCTGAGTAAGCTGACTGAGGTGGCCCAGGCCAAGGGGGCTCCCTGTCCCCACCCTCAACCACAGTGCCCCCACCAACTGCTCCCCCAGTCCCACCCCGGAAAGGGCCAAGGCAGGCTCCAGGCTCCGTGGGCAGCCGTGCAGATGCTGTGTGGGGCAGCCTGGCCCTGGAGACCCGGGCACTGTTTGTTTGCACCTGTTAGGTAAGGCAGGCACCTGTCTGGTGTGCAAAGGGAAGAGGGCAAGAATCAAGGTCACTCTCCCTATTGTCATCGGTGCTTTTGTACATCACCGCACTTGGCTCCCACGTTAGCCCTGTGAGGGCCATGCCGTGATCATTCTCATCCACAGATCAGGAATCTGAGGCTGGGAGAGACCCAGGGCCCACCCAGGGCCCCCCTGCTGGGGTTCGTCAGAAGCGGTTACTGCTTCTCTAAAGCCAAGGCCATCGGACGGCCCGGGCTGCTCTCCTGACAGCTGCACATAAAGCCGAGAGGTGGCCAGGCTGGGCCCTGCACACAGAATCCACCAGCTGTCCCTGGAACCTGGATTTCATTCGCAGCTTTTCTGTGCTGTAGGAGCAGGGAGAGCTTGCCCTGGGAGCAGGCGCTCAGACACCCGAGTTTAGTGCTTGTCCTGCCGCTGGCCCACCGCGGGGCCCTGCCCGAGTCCCTGAGCTCTGCTAGCCTCAGCATTGCACCGTGGAGTGGCAATGTCAGCGTCAAGTTCAGATACGAGACCCATGCGAGTGCACCGGGATGAGAGCCGGGGACTCCCAGAGGAGGTGGGGCCCGCGTCTCACTCCATGGCCACGTCCACAGGAATCCCGCCCCGGGCTGTGCGTCCGGGTGGCCACTTCCTGCGGAGAGGGCTGACTGGCGGTCGCAGGCTGGGCTCCACTGGGGCCGCTTGTCTCAGGGACAAAGGGGTTCTCTTCAGCCTGGCTGGAAATAGAAAAGAATCCCACCATTGAGAGGCTTCGCGGCCCTCCCTGGTCACCTCCCTGGGCAGTGGGGCGCGGCCCCGCATCCGGCTGCAGCCTGCACGTGGAAGGACTGTGTCTTTGTGTGGGCGCCGTGACCCTTGTGGGCACAGTCACTCTGTCCACTGTCACACTGGCCCAGCCCGCCAAGAGGTCTTCCCTTTCTCTGTGTCCCAGAAGCCAGTAGCCCCTGACCCGCCAACCCCCCAAGAGCTTCCCGGGGGTGTCCCAGCCCAGAGGTCAGGGTCATGCCACTGAGGCCTCTGGGCTGGGGCAAGCGAGCAGATGCCAATGTGGAAGCCTGGCCTAGCATCGGGGGGTCCTTCCAGGGAGACCCCGGCCTGGGCTCTAGCCGAACCCCAGTCTTAGGGTCAGCAAAATTGCCCTGGCCCATCTGGCCCAGGTCGCAGTCACGCGGTCTGGGGTGACATGTGTGACCGTGCGGCCTGGGGATCCATGAGCCGCCTGTGTTCCCTCCCCGGGAACGGCTGGGAACGAGAACCTGAACGGGTGTCCTGGTGTTGCTGCAGACCCTGGAGACGATGGACACGGGGAAGCCGTTCCTGCACGCCTTTTTCATCGACCTGGAAGGCTGTATTAAGACCCTCAGATACTTTGCAGGCTGGGCAGACAAAATCCAGGGCAGGACCATCCCCACAGGTGAGCCGGCGCAGGACAGCCCCCGCCCCCTCGGCTGGGCCCCTAAGGGCTCTGTCCTCTCTGCTGGGTGGCCTCGAGGGAGTCCTGCTGGCTTTCCCCTCCCCCCAGGGTGTCCTTCCAGGGCCCCCACCCACCGTGGCCCTGTCCCAACTCTCCCCGAGCTCAGAATGTCCCTTTGGAAGTTAACTCGGATCACAGCTCCGTGTCATGGACAAGGCTCGGCTCCCCTCTGTGCCTCTGGACGACCGTGGGCCACTGGGAAGCCTTGGCCTTGGGTGAGTGAGCTCCCCCTTCCTGCCACTTCTCTTGCAGACGACAACGTCCTGTGCTTCACCAGGCACGAGCCTGTGGGGGTGTGCGGAGCCATCACCCCGGTAAGTACGGCCCTGCCCTGGACGGGTATCTGTCGCTCTCACCCCAGGGCCCTGGGACCTGCCGAGCCCCCGTCTAGTGCGATTTTACCCAGTGGCCTTTGTGTTCACTGAGCATTCGCGGGGGGCAGGGCGCGGGCTCTGCAGATGGACAAGGCCCCCTTCTTGCTCTCCAGGGGCTGCTCCAGGCACGCAGTGAAGGCTCTGGGGGTCCCAGCTAGAGAGGTCAGGACCCCCACCCCGGGAGGTGATGTCTCTCCGGGGCCTTGAGCATAAGAAAGACTTGTTCAGCAAGAGAGGGTTTCTCACGCAGTGGGAACGGCCCAGCCAGAGGCGTGGAAGGGGCAGAAAAGTGGGTGTTGTCAGAGCTGGGGGGGCACACACGTCGGGGACGTGGGCTCCAGAGGCCTTGAGCTGTGTGGGACTTGATTCCTGTGCGGCACGGGGGTACCTGCAGGTGTTCGGGGAGAGCAGTGCTGTGCCCAGCAGTGATGTGCCTGGGGAGCCCCAGGCCTCTAATGGCAGCTGGGCAGGATGCCGGGGAGACGGGGAGACGGCAGGAAGTGAGGACTAGAAAAATTCTTTGTGGAGGCCAGGATGATGTCAGCCGCACAGCAAACACCCCTGCAGGGAGACAGCACCCACAGCAGAGTCCTCTTTGCCAGGGCAACCCGGCAGCATCTCCCAGGACACAGCTCTGACTCGTACACACTCCTACACTACCCCTTAAGCCCCCCAAAGCTGGTGTCCTCCACCGGGACCTCGCCGGGCACCTGGGACAGGGTCATGGGGTGGCCCTGGTGCCCATGGCCTTTGCTCTGTTGCAGTGGAATTTCCCGCTGCTGATGCTGGTGTGGAAGCTGGCGCCCGCCCTGTGCTGCGGCAACACCGTGGTTCTGAAGCCGGCCGAGCAGACGCCCCTCACCGCCCTGCACCTCGGCTCTCTGATCAAAGAGGTGAGACCCCTGCAGAGGAGACGCCCGGGAGCCAGGCAGTGGCCGCTGCTCCGGGAGGCCGAAGGGAGTGAGTCCCTGTGCTGTGCTTGGCCGCCGAGGCTTCTTCGCCTGCTGTGAGCTCTGATCTGGAAGGAGCCCTGTTCCTCCCCGCGGCCCTATAAGGCGGCTCTTCTTCTGGGCTAAAGCTGCGGTCTGGGAGCACCTGGGCGGGACCAGCACTTTGGTTCTCCACGGGTGATCTCGCCAGCGCCTGCTGGGCTCCCCCAGAGGCCCCCTCTCACCCCAGCAGCCACAGCTCAGAGGAATAGCAGCCCAAAGAGGACCACCACCACCACCACCCCACCACCCTTCCAGATGCACCTGGTGACACGTTACGCCATCCGTCATCAGCTTGCGTGTGGCAAAGACTTGGAGAGAGGAGGAGAGGAGGCTGGGGGAGAGCCGCTCTTGTTCTGCCCCCCGCGGGGCTTGGGGCGCCCTCGCTGTGCTGTTTCCGTGCTGGCGCGGGCCCAAACCAGTGCCCGTTTTCCCTGGACCACTGATGACGACACGACCTTGTCACGTGGATGAGACCCGTGGGTCTAAAGTCACAGAGGTGCAAAGTCAGGTCCCAAAGCCTTGATGCGTAAAGCGGTGCGTGTGTGGGCCTGGCGCGTGAGGGCGCTCGCTCGCCCCGTCCGCACGGTGGTGCGCGTGGTTCCTGGAGCCCGCGGTGCACGCCACGCAGGCGGGAGGGAGAAGGCTGTGGACCAGTGGCCGTCCCACCTGCAGGAGGGGCGGGCTCCCGGGGCAAGAGCGCCCCCTGGAGGCGCCACAGTGGCCGTGCAGTGTGGATGGGCGGGTGGAGAAGGGGGTTTGCAGGGTCTCTGGGTGTGGGGCTTCTAACCAGGCGTCCCTGCCCCACAGCACACACACTCACACTCACGCACCCTCGTGTGCACTCACACGTTGTCTCACACACATGCTCTCAAATGTGCACACACAGTCACTGCCTCACACACGTTCTCTCACACACGTACTTACAGACGCATGCTCATGTTGTCTCTTACACATTCCCACACACTCACATTCTCTCACACTCTCACACGTTCTCTCCTCTGCCACACACATTCACGTTCTCACACACGTACTCACAGACACATGCTCATGTTGTCTCTTACATAGTCACACACTCACATTCCCACACACACACATGTATATGCACATTCCCTCACACACTCACATTCTCTCACACTCACATGTTCTCTCCTCTGCCACACACATTCACGTTCTCTCACACACTCACATTCTCTCTCATACACGTTCTCTCTCACACTCACACACTCATGTTCTCCCACACACGTACTCACATAGACGCATGCTCATGTTGTCTCTTACACATTCACACACATTCGCATTCCCTGACACACACACACATTCTCTCTTACACTCACACACACATTCGCTCCTCTTTAACACACACTCACATTCCCTCACACACACGCATACATTCTCACACTCACATTCCCTCTTCCTCTCTCACACACACATTCTGTCCTCTGTCACACACACATTCTCACACACACATACATTCACACTTATTCTCACACTCACATTCCCTCTTACACACACACATGTTCTCTCCTGTCACACACGTGCACGTTCTCACACATTCACACTCACATTCTCACACACGTACATTCACACTCACATTCTCCCTCTCTCTCTCTCACACACACACACACACACATTCTCACCTCTGTCACACACATTCACATTCTCACACACACACATTCTCACCTCTGTCACACGCATTCACGTTCTCACACACACAGGATGGTCCTGTGCTCCGGGAAGGTGGCCGCCACCCCGTGCCCTCCTTGCACACTTGCTCACAGGCCTGTGGGGGGCAGGGAATGAAGAACCCAAGGCAGCTTGCAGGGTGCCCACTGCCAGCCGAGGCGGGACCTGCAGGCCAGGCTCCCCTGGGGCTGTTGTCCGGCTCAGAGCACCTGCCACTGTGGCTGCCTGGACCAGCGCACAGTCGCTCTTGCCCTCTGATGGCAGCTCCGTCGCTCCCCAGGTTGGGTTCCCTCCCGGCGTGGTGAACATCGTGCCAGGCTTTGGGCCCACCGTGGGCGCGGCAATCTCTTCTCACCCTCAGATCAACAAGATCGCCTTCACCGGCTCCACAGAGGTAATGGTGCCCTGCCCCCCACTCCCACCCCCGGGCCGCTGGCAGGGGACAGCTGTGACGTCACCGAGACCGAGCACTGCCCGGGGAGAGGCGTTGTTGTCTTCTATACTGGACTACATTTTAGTTAGGATAACAAAAAGCCCAGCCTCCTCTTCTAGAATAAATAAGTGTCGGGCAGAACTCTGCGAGAGGAGAGGAAACAGAGCCAGTGGGAAGCAGCTCAGAGCAAGGCGGGGGCGTGACCACAGGCGGGGCGGAAGCCAGGTGTGCAGCCGCCGCTCCCAGGGCTTTCCTTCAGATGGGAAACGCACCTGCGCATCCACGCACAGGCAGCCCGAGCGGTGGGGCAGCGGGCAGCACGCAGAGGGGATGTGTGGACACCTGGCGGGCTTTGTCTCAGCCAGCGTCACCAGGGAAGGGCCGGTTCACATGACACCAGACCCTCGCCGGTCTCTCCGAGTGGCCGAAGCAGCCATCGTGCTGCAGAGAAGTGGGGGAGAGGGGCGTTCACCTACACAGACCCCTGGGTAGAGAGCGGTTTGGACAGCACACTCCCAAATGCAAAGCTCCACCCCAAAGCTCCCTTCAGAGAAACTGCCACGCTTAGAGAATTCTCCTCCTGAGCATCCAAGGACACATTTCCAAATATGAGCGTGCTTCCAAGTTCCTGGAAAGTGCAATTAAAGGGCCAAGCTTATTGGGGTGCAAAAAGTTTTTGGAAATCAATGTATAGTGGTTTTTTTCATAATATGAGTTTTCCATGGAAAATTGCACTAAATTAAATGTATACTTTATTATTTTTCTTTTAATAGGCAGAGTGGACAGTGAAAGAGAGAGAGTCAGAGAGAAAGGTCTTCCTTTTCCATTGGTTCACCCCACAATGGCCGCTGCAGCCGGTGTACCGCGCTGATCCAAAGCCAGGAGCCAGGTGCTTCTCCTGTTCTCCTATGGGGTGCAGGGCCCAAGCACTTGGGCCATCCTCCACTGCACTCCCGGGCTTGTATTTATGTGAGAGGCAGCAACAGAGAGAGAAAGGAGAGAGAGCGAGAGAGAGCACTCCCTTCTGCAGGCTCAGTGCCCGTGCTAGGTGCCCGGGGCCGGGTGGATGCCAGCCGAGGCTGGGCAGGCTCTCACGAGCAGGGAGGCTGGGGGCCCTGGTGCGGAATGCTTGCTGGTAGGAGCCCCGGGGACTCTGGCCCGTCTTCCACCCGCAGGTGGGAAAGCTGGTTAAGGAGGCTGCCTCCCGGAGCAACCTGAAGCGGGTGACGCTGGAGCTGGGGGGG
The DNA here is from genome assembly GCF_964237555.1 of Oryctolagus cuniculus. NCBI lineage: Eukaryota > Metazoa > Chordata > Mammalia > Lagomorpha > Leporidae > Oryctolagus > Oryctolagus cuniculus. Next base: position 10,165,525 of record NC_091443.1, read on the forward strand.
AAGAACCCGTGCATCGTGTGTGCTGACGCAGACCGTGAGTGCTCCCCCTCCCCTTCGGGCACCCGCCAGTCTGCCCTGCCCCCTGCCTTGAACTTAGAGCCTACCTAGTAGACATGCATACACACACCCATGCAGTCATACACACACACGCGCACATTCACACAGACACGTGCACTCCATGGGCGGCCACAGGCGGACAGGTGGGGATCAAGCAGCTGGCCTCAACCCAGAGACAGAGCTGTGCTGGGAAAGGAGCGGGCTCAGCTGGCTGCAGAGGCCTGCCCGCGTGTGCCCCTCGGGATGAGTCCCCCTCCTGGCCGGAGTCCCCTGGCCGGGCGGGGGGTGGGGGATGGGGAGCCATGGAGCAAGGGAGGGGCAGCCGTGCCCACTCCCGGGCCTTCCTTACCCCCCTCCCAGCCCGGGCGGCAGGCTCTGAGGTTCCTTCCCTGGTGGTGCCAGGCCTGGCTAACCACAGCAGGAGGGTGCCGCCGACCCGGAAAGCACCCAGGGGTCTGGGTCCTGTCCGCCCGTCCCGCCTCTCTCCTGGGAAAGCAACCTGCCCAGCAGCTAGGGAGCCACCTGGCACGACACTACAGTAATGCTGTTCTTGGCTCCTGTGAAGAGAAGAGGGAAGAAAGGGCCACAGCAGGCATTCGATTCCACGCAGACAGGGTCAGCCAAAAAAACGTGTGACTTGCCAAGTGCGCTGAAACACCTTTGCCTCCCCCGCCTGTCCACCAGCGCCAGAAATAAATTCCTTTCCTGGAGAACAAAGCTTTCTACTCCACACGCAGATAAGACGGCAAATAGCCCTGAGAAAAATGAGCCGGACACAATTTCTCACTAAAGTGTAAATGATGAATGCCGGTCGCTTCCCCTGCAGCTGGCTCTCAGGGGCAGGGGTAAGAGACGTGCAGAGGAATCGCGCACACTTGCGGAAGCAACGCCGTCCTGGGTGTGGCCCACCGTGACCCGCACGGGGAGTCCCACACTTCACTCCCAAAGAGGCAGGCCTCCCGTTTCTTCCCCCTGGCCACGCCACGTGCCCCACCTGCCGCTCGGCTCACCCTCATGTCCTCCCAGGAGGCCGCCTGCAGCAGAGGCCCAGGACTCTCTCTCTGCCTGGGCCTTGGTTTTGCAGTAGTCGTGAAAACCCACCAGGGAGCCAGCCGTCTCTGCCTCCTCATGTTGGCAGTGCCAGGCCAGGTGAAAATCCGACACGGCTGGCCTCCCAGGCACGGGATCAAGAGCCACATGCCACTCTGCCCCTGCCACTTGGGCGGCCACCCCCGCTCCTGGCAGGGTGCAGGGAAGGAATGAGTTGTGTGGGAGGAGGGGCAGTGTCCAGTTGGCACCTGGCCTGGCCCCTGGGTGGGGGGTGCAGGGAGGGCCCCGCTGCCACTGCAGTTTCCACAGACTGCCCTGCCAGACAGCAGCGGCCTGGCTCTCCCAGCCACAGGCAGAGGCCCTGGGAGCCGCCCCGTGGGCCTGGAACAGGTCGCCTCCCAGGGCCCAGAGCCACCGCCGGTCACGGGGGCCTTGCCTTTACCCTGTGCTCAGGAAAACGTAACCAAATGGGTGCTGGCGTCGCAAGTGGTGGCTTAAATCACCGTGCCACAGTGCTTGCCCTAAAACTGCATTTCCTAAGCCAGCAGTCGTGTGGGGGCCGGACAGCCGGGCCAGGGTTGAACATGAGGAGCCCGCAGTTGCAGTGGCGTCCCCCTACCACTATCCACTAAGCATGTCCCGAGCTCCTACCCACTAAACACCCTGCAGCCCGTTTTAGTGCCCGCTGAGCCGGTCAGATGCAGCCCTCACTGAGAACCAGGGCTTGTGTGTCATTTTTCCAGCCCTTTTCAGTCGTACGTGGTGTTACGTTTCGTCATAAAACCCTTCTTCCAGCTCTTGCCTCCTGTAAAAGTTATCACCAACTGGCCTGCATCAAAACTGAGTGGTTTATGGGATGGACCATTAGCTAGTCCTCCAGCCAAGGAGGAGGAGGGGGCCGGAGGGCAGGAGGAGAAGGGTCTGTAGCCAGGTGAGGTGACGCTGCTGCGACTCCCCGTGCTCACTGGCATGCTGAGAAGTCCCCTAGGGACGACTCATCCAACCCTGAACTTGGTGGACCCCAAAACCCTTTCCCCCACCCTCTCTGTGTGGGAAATGCTGGGAACAAAATTAATTTCCGAAACGCAGCCACCCTGGGGCCTGTTTGCTGGCGTGGGCAATTAGGCGTGCAGCTGTGGCCAGCCCTGCCTTAACGACTTAATCGCTTCCTCCCGCCCCACCCGCTGCCCTCCGTCCGCTGCAGTGGACTTGGCAGTGGAGTGTGCCCACCAGGGAGTGTTCTTCAACCAGGGCCAGTGCTGCACGGCCGCCTCCAGGGTGTTCGTGGAGGAGCAGGTCTACCCTGAGTTCGTCAAGCGCAGCGTGGAATATGCTAAGAAGCGGCCCGTGGGAGACCCTTTCGACGTCAAGACCGAACAGGGACCCCAGGTAACCCACAAGCGTGTCTGAACCGCACAGGAGGTGCTGGGGCCTGGGGCCTGGGGCCTGGGGCAGGGCCTGGGCCTCGGGGGAGGGGCCGCTCCCAGGGCAGCATCTTCATCCTCTTGGGAGGTCGCCGCTCTGCTGAGCCACCCTGGTCCCCGTACACATGGGGCTGTCACCCTGGCCAAGGCTGGGGCAGCGCCTGGGGCCAGAGTGTTGGGCCCACATGCGAGTGAGAGGACAGAGGGACTGTCAGGAAGCAGAGAGCTCCGAGGCAGGGGGCTGGGGCAGCAGGGACATGTCTCTGGAGCCCTGGTTGGGAACGCCAGGGACAGGGTGTACATGATCATAACCACAAGGCCTGCTCGCCTCTTTAAAGGGCACATCCTGTATCGTTTTCTTACTGATCGTGAGCCGAAACAGATGGATAAATATTTAAAAGAGGGCAGCCTGACCATCCCATGCATTATTAAACCCAGCTCGGCAGCTGCCCACTTCGCTGTCAGCCAAAGTCCCGTCCTAGGCCTGGAGTTTCAGATCACGGGTCGTGGCTTGCCCACGTGTGTCTGTTTCCCGCTGCACGGGTAGTGACACGTGTTTACACGGGGAGCCACGGCCCTGAGCTCCAACTGGGCTCTGGGACCTTCTGAAAGTCTCCATTTCCCACCCTGCCTCGGTTTCTCACCTGGGAAATGGGAGTAGCAGAGGAACAGTATGAGAATTTGGTGATACCTAGGAAGCACTTCTTTTACTCTTTAAGATTTATTTATTTGAAAGTCAGAGTTACAGAGAGAGAGAGAGAGAGAGAGAATTTCCATCCACTGGTTCACTCCCCAAGTGGCCACAACGTCCAAGACAGAGCCAGACCGAAGCCAGGAGCCAGAGCTTCATCTGGGACTCCCACATGTGTGCAGGGGCCCAAGGACTTGGGCCATCTTCTGCTGCTTTTCCCAGGCAGGGAGCTGGGTTGGAAGTGGAGGAGCCGGGACACGAACCAGCACCCAATACAGGATGGCAGCGTCACGGCCGGTGGCTTTACCCGCTGTGCCACAAGGCCGGCCCCTCCACTTTTGAAGTGGCCAAGCACTCAGAGACAGGCTTTCCCATCCAGAGGGCAGGAACGTCTGTACTTGTCATCAGGCTGTGGCCGTGTGCGTCAGTGTTGGTTCATGGCCCCGTAGGGAGACGAGAGATCCCACGTGGAGGAGGGGTGCGCCTCTGGCCACAGTGCTCTCCCTCCGCAGCCCTGCAGCTCAGATGCCACGTGACCCTGGAAGGAAAAGCAGCTTCACCTGTGGCCCACACCCCTCATCCCCAGTCACGGCCTGCTCAGCCGCAGCCCCAAACCCAGCACCGGGACCGAGGTTGTCAGCGGCCTCGAGTGGGGTTCAGATCTGAATGCACAAACATGACCACGAGACATTATCAAGTCCACAACGCTTTTATTTTTTAAAGCTGTATTTATTTGAAAGGCGGGACAGAGAGAGAGAGTCTTCCATCTGCTGGTTCACTCCCCCAAAGGCTGCCACACCCAGGGCTGGGCCAGGCTGAAGCCAGGAACCCGGAACTCCATCCAGATCTCCCACGTGGGTGCAGGGGCCCAAGCACTTGGGCCATCCTCTGCTGCTTTCCCAGGAGTATTAGCGGGGGGCTGGATCGGAAGTGGGGTGGCTGGGATGCAACTGGTGGCCCGTATTCCCCAGTCTCTGCCCCAAGCTCTAGGCTTGACTTGTGAAGCCAGATTCACAAAGCTCTTCCGGGAGCGGGGGCCCAGCCCAAGGCTGTGGATTGCTTCCGGGCCATTTTGCGGCTGCCCCAGGCGCTCCGAAGCTGCCTAACCTCAGGGTATTGTCTCAGGAAGCTGCTGGATTCTTCCCTCCCGAAGGGCTTTTTTTCCTCTGTTAATAAGATTTTACTCTGAGGCCTTACAGCTGTCTAAATAGTTCCGTCTTTCCCAGGGCCGTGAGACAGCTCCCTGACCTAGATCCAAGTCCACGGCCGGTGAGCTGCTCGCTGGAATCCTCCAGAATCCTCCAGGTTTCCTTGGCAGCTGAGCCACCTGGCTGGGGCAGCACACGGCAGCGTCCTGGCGGGGCACGCCGAGCTGGAGCCTGTCCCCTGGGCTGGAGTTGCGGCCTGGCGGGTTCTTCTGTTCATACCTCAAGGAGCATAGTTAGATTTAAACTGTGTGCCCATAGAGGCGCACCAGGGAGAGCTGGGTCTGGGGGCAAAGTGGGCTTGAAGGTTGAGGATGAGCAGAGAGGCTAGAACCTTTTTTTCTTAAAGATTTATTTATTTATTTGAAAGGCAGAGTTAGGGGGAGAAGAAAAGACAGAGAAAGAGAGATTCCATCTGCTGGTACATTCCCCAGATAGCCGCAACAGCGGGAACCAGGAGCCGGGAGCTTCAGCTGGGTCCCCCCGTGGGTGGCAGGAGCCCAGGCACGTAGGTCATCTTCAGCTGCTTTTGTCACACACATTAGCAGGGAGCCGGGTCGGAAGTGGAGCGGCTGAGACTGGAGCCAGCGCCCATATGAGATGCCAGCACTATGGGCTGGGCTTTACCCACTGTGCTTTGTAAAGCTCCCTTGTAGAATTTTGCTGGATGAAGCCTCTAGAATTTAAATTCACTTCCTCCGATAAGCACGTGGGAGTGTGCAGTCCCACACAGAGCTACGGAAAATCCACAGCTAAGAGTCCCCAAAGTGGGTTTGCTGTCTGGAAACACTTTTGTCATTTCTAGAAGCATTGCCAAGTATCTTCCACAGAAAATGAATCGGCTTATGTTCCTGCCAGCAGCACAGGAACCTGTCTCTCTCTCTAGCCTTCCCACCGGAGTTCAGATCTGTGCCCATCTGAGAGTTAAACATGGGGCCTCTTGTGGTTTTAATGTTCATGATTTAATAGTGCATCAGGTGCAACTTCGTATCTGATTTTGAAAGCCACTGTGTTATCAAATGTGCCTTTGCCTTGCATATTTTTCTATGCTCAATTTTTTAAAAAAGATTTATTTGAAAATCAGAGTTATGGAGAGAGACTGAGAGTGAGAGAGAGAGAGTTCTTCCACTTGCTGGTTCACTCTCCAGATGGCCACAACTGTTGGGATTGGGCCAGGCTGAAATTGGGAGCGAGCCAGGGGCTTCTTCCAGGTCTCCCACACGAGGTGCAAGGACCCAAGCACTTGGGCCATCTTCTGCTGCTTTTCCCAGGCCATAGCAGGGAGCTGGATTGGAAGTGGAGCATGCAGGACATACAGCGGTGCCCCTATGGGAGGCTGGCATTTCGGTCAGTGGCTTTACCTGCTATGCTACTAAACACCAGCCCCTCCACACAGTGAGAAATGAGTAATGACAGACTACAGTACGATTTCCGGCATCACCTTGCTTGTGCTTTGGGACCATGATTAAGTAAACTGAGGGCTGCTTGAACCAAGCCCTGCATACTGGCACAGTGATGTGATAACTGGGATGTGGTTCCCGACCAACTGAAGAACAGGCAGCGATACAGCGTGGGAGCACTGGATGGAGGGACGGGTTGTGTCCCGGGCAGGGTGAAGCAGGATGGCAGGACAGTCCCTCCCCCGCTTCAAAGAAGTGCCTAATGCAAACCTTATGTATTTATTTCTGGAATTTTCCACTTCATATTTTCAGACCAGGGTTGACCTCAGATAACTGAAACTTTGGAAGATAAAAGCTCAGACAAGGAGGGAACCCCTGGATTTTTACTCAGTAAATCTGAGCAGGGTGTGAAGAACTGGGCCGCAGAGAATGGGACCCCATCATGTCTGCTGCTCCCAGGGACTGGCTTCCAGGGTGGGGGGGGAGTCCAGCAGGTTCGTTAACCCCAGGCTGCGTGAGGTTGAGAGAGGGCTGTGCCCACTGCTCCTCTGCTCGATGCAGAGCCAGATCCGGGCACCAGAGGAAGAGCAGCTGACCTGGCACCTTGCTACACGAGTTAGGACTTGGCAAGGACACGGGGATAGTGGCACGGCTGGTGGTGTCGCAGGCGCGGCACAGCCCAGGACGGCAGCCCCCGGCCGGAGCGAAGCCGCTGTACTTGGTTTGTGTCTTGCAGATTGACCAGAAGCAGTTCAACAAAATCCTCGAGCTGATCGAGAGTGGGAAGCAGGAAGGGGCCAAGCTGGAGTGCGGGGGCTCGGCCGTGGAAGACAGGGGGCTCTTCATCACGCCCACCGTCTTCTCGGAGGTGACCGACAGCATGCGCATTGCCAAAGAGGAGGTACGTGGTGGCTACGGCCAAAGCTCCGGCCCAGGCTGGGGCCTCGGCTCCGCTTGCAGGGCTGGGCCTCCTCTGGGGCCAGCGGGCCTAGAACCCTGTGCGGGTCTGCGCCTCTCTTCCCGTGTGACCTGCCCCTCCCCTCGGGGCCCTCTCGTCTCCAGCAACCCCAGGGATTACGTAGCGACAGGGAGTTCGTTGCAGCCCTCGGTTCCCACTCTGCTCCTGGTCTCTCTGTCCCTGCGTGGGTCACATGACTGGATTCTCTACCAGGCGTTGAGCCATGGACTCAGCTTGATCCACAGCCATGGATTCACTGCCTGGCGTGCCCCAGAGTGAACCTAAGCAGCACGTGTCCATCATTTAAGGGCAGGTCCAGCTAGTATCTCCTCCGTGTGCCCAGCAAGGGCGTCCTTGGAAGTGGAAATGAAGGAGACCCCATAGGAGTGCAGGTCTACGCACACCTTCTGGTCCCACAGTCCGGCCCAGGAGGAGGCTGCTTCCCACACGGAACTTGGAAGCTGGGTGCCTGATGCTGAGGGCCTCCTGGTGGGGGCGTCTGACCACTGTCTCATTGGGGCGGGATGGGTTACGACTGTACTCTCTAGGGCGCGACCAGAGCTTCCACCATCCCCGGGAAGGGAAGCCGAGGGGCGCCGGTGGTCCTGCTGGGTTCTGGTGGTGCCCAGCCCAAGGGCATCAGCCACGGGCTCCCTGCAGGCTGCCTGCAGAGGTTCCACGGTTGTGCTGTGCCTTTGCGTCGCTGTTGACCGTGTGAACGCTGTCTCCTCCTCCCCGCCGGGGGTTCCTACACACTGCAGGGCGTGTTCGTTGCTTGGTAGAGAACAAAGCACAGTCCTACAGCCCTGCCTGCAAACACCCTCAAGGTTACTCCCCCAAAAGTTCCCCGAGGTTTTGTCCTCTGTGTAGCCCGGAGTGCACGGGTCACCCCGAAGCTCCCGAGCTGGGGCTCCCTGGTGACAGTGAGACCCCCTGAGTGCAGCAGTGCCCGTGGTCGGGGTGGGTTTTTGTTGTCTCATTTCAATGCTTCAGACCTCAGAAGGGCGCTACTGGCTGGGTCTACAGCCATCGCTACACCGTGTGCGCTCCGGCCGTGCGAAAACGGCTGAGACGGAAGGAGACGCCTCTCAGGGCGTCCATGTCCGTGCCAGCTTGCCTCTCACTGCCACTCCTGCAATTAATCCTAGATTTTCGGACCGGTGCAGCCGATACTGAAGTTCAAAAACCTTGAAGAAGTGATCAAAAGGGCCAACAGTACTGACTACGGGCTCACAGCAGCCGTGTTCACAAAAAACCTGGACAAAGCCCTGAAGCTGGCCTCGGCGCTGGAGTCTGGCACCGTCTGGTGAGTGGTGTGCGTGCGTGCATGTGTGCAGGTGTCATGCATGTGTGTGTATGTGGAGGGTGTGTGTGCGTTCGGGTGCATGTGTGTGTGTGCAGGTGTGTGTATGCGTTCATGTGTTGGGCTCTCCCCAGCCTCTTGCCTTCCACTAACTGGAAGCTTGCCATCACGTGTCTCGAGCCAGCACACTCTGTTCTGATGGGTCCTCACAACCCCTCCTGGAGTTCATGCAGCTCCGGTATCAGGCGCCCCAATTCACGGAGCAGGAAGTGGACGCTGTGGGACTTGCTGGGTCACACAGCTAGGACAGCTGTCCCTCGGTATCCACACAAGTTGGGGTCCGCACGGTTGCTCAAGTCCTCTAAATGAAATAAAAGTAGCATTTGTACAGGACCTACACACATCCTCCCAAACACTTTTAAAATGATTTATTTATTTGAAAGGCAGAGGTACAGAGAGAAGGGGAGAGAGAGATAAAGATCTTCCATCAGCTGGTTCAGTCCCCAAATGGCCCCAGTGGCTGGGGCTGGGCCAGGCCAAAGGCAGGAGCCAGGAGCTTCTTCCAGGTCTCCCACTTGGCTCATCTTCTGCTGCTTTCCCAGGCCATTAGCAGGAAGCTGGATTGAGTACAGCAACTTTACCTCAAACCAGCCACATGGGATGTAGCGTCCCAGGCGGCAGCTTTACCCGCTGTGCCACAACACCAGCTCCCTCCCAAACACCTTGAATCGCTTCTGACAGCTACAATACCTGACACAGTGCAGTGGCACGTGAATGGTTGGTAGACTGCATTGTTAGGGAGTAAGGACAAGAGGAAGTCTGTCCATGTTCAGTACCGACGCAATCTGAGCCGTGGTTGATAGAATCTGAGGATGTGGAGCCCACAGGCACGGGGGCCAAGTGCACACAGCCGTGGGGGCCCCGGTGCCGAGTCTGGGCTCTGTGCAGCCCTGTCTCCCCAACTAAATCTGTGGTTGTGACTAGATGCTGTGCGAATCCCGGCCTCTCCTGTAATTCTGCAGGTCGTGTATTGTTATCCCCATTCTAAAGATGAGTGAACTGAGGTTCACATAGGCTGAGTAACACATCCAGAATCACACAGCCGGGAACAGGAGGACTTTGAGGTCATTTCCTCTTTTTTTTTCCTGTCTTCTCATCCCATTCCTGTCCCAATGAAACTCTGAATTTAAATATTCATATCTTATTTTATAAAAGATTTATTTATTTATTTGAGAGGCAGAGTTACAGAGAGAGAGAGAGGGAGAAAGGTTCACTCCCCAATGGCTGCAATGGCCGGAGCTGGGCTAATCTGAAGCCAGGAGCCACGAACTTCTTCTGGGTCTCCCATGTGGGTGCAGGGGCCCGAGCACTGGGGCCATCTTCCACTGCCTCCCCAGGCCACAGCAGAGAGCTGGATATGAAGAGGAGCAGCCAGGACATGAACCAGCACCCATATGGGATGTCGGCGCCGCAAGCAGAGGCCTAGCCCACTATGCCACAGCACCAGCCCAATATTCACATTTTGGTTTCTGATGGGAAGAGAGCACACTGTGTTTGGCTCACTGAATCTTTGATCAACAGCCTTGCTATTAAAAAAAAAAAAAAGGATTTATTTATTTGAAAGAGTTACAGAGAGAGAGGGAGAAACACACACACACACACACACACACACACACACACACAGATCTTCCATTCTCTGGTTTCCTCCCCAAGTGGCTGCAATGGCCAGGGTTGGGCCAGGCCAAAGCCAGGAGCCAGGAGCTTCATCCAGGTCTCCCACAGGGTGCAGGGGCCCAAGTACCTGGGCCATCTTCTGCTGCTTTCCCTGGCGCATTAGCATGGAGCTGGATCAGAAGTGGAACAGCTGGGCCACAAACCGGCACCCATATGGGATGCCAGTGACGCAGGCGGCAGCTTTACCTGCTACGCCACAGCGCCGGCCCACAAGGCCCTGCTTTAGGCAACACTCCACATCACATGCTGCTGCTGGGAGGCCAGAGATGTGGTTGGTTCTTCCCCAGGTAACTTGGAGCATCTTTGCGTTCTCTCTCTAGGATCAACTGCTACAACGCCCTCTACGCGCAGGCTCCGTTTGGCGGCTTTAAGATGTCGGGAAATGGCCGAGAACTGTGAGTGTTCCCTCCGCCCAAGCCTGCTGTATTTGCAACAGGGGGGTGGGCACAGCATGAAGGCCGTGGACCCTTCTTTTGGGGGGCCCCAGCTGCCACTGAGCACGGTGGCTTTTGCCAGCTGTGGGTTGGCATTGTTCTCACCAATCCCCACCCTTGGCAGGGAGGAATGGCTCTGACCCATGGCAGACTCCAAGCCTCTTCTTAGCCCTGGGGACTCACCCTGGGTCCCCCAGGTTCCTTCTTGGTGCCCGCTCTGGCCAGCCTCTTGCTGGGCCTCCCTGGCCCCATCAGCATGGTCATCAGCCCTCCGTATTTCTTGTCTGTCTTGCTTGCTGGGAGCATGAGCTCCATGGGTTTGAAATACGGGCTGGGCTTCCCATGCCTGGCCCAGCCGCAGGTGGTGTTTCAATGGGGGAGACGCCGTGGTTTGCAGCTGCAGGCTGTTTTCTCTCCCTGCGTCTTTCTTGGTGGGGTGCAGGGTTTTATTAGCCTTCGTGGACAAACATCTTGTAGGACCGATGTCCTGAGAAACCATCCCTGACAGCACGTGGGGACGTCTCTACTGGCTGGAGTGTTTATTGCTGTTTCAATAGCCCGTGTGATTTACATACACATGCTTTACCCCATACGTAGTGTGGTAAGTCTTACAGTGGGAAGGGACTCATGCGTCCCCCCAGCTCAGACCCTGGTGGCGCCTTTGTACGGCTCCCCTGTGAGTTTTTTTTTTTTGTTTTTTTTTTTTTTTGTTTTTTTTTTTTTTTTTTTTTGACAGGCAGAGTGGACAGTGAGAGAGAGAGACAGAGAGAAAGGTCTTCCTTTGCCGTTGGTTCACCCTCCAATGGCTGCCGCGGCCGGCGCGCTGTGGCCGGCGCATCGCGCTGATCCAAAGACAGGAGCCAGGTGCTTCTCCTGGTCTCCCATGGGGTGCAGGGCCCAAGTTCTTGGGCCATCCTCCACTGCACTCCCTGGCCACAGCAGAGAGCTGGCCTGGAAGAGGGGCAACCGGGACAGAATCCGGCACCCCGACCCAGACTAGAACCCGGTGTGCCAGCGCCACTAGGCGGAGGATTAGCCTAGTGAGCCGAAGCGCCGGCCCCCTGTGAGGTTTTAAGATGTCACGGAGGACGGGGCAGGCTTCCATCCCGGGACAAAGCACGGGATTCAGTCCACAGCTGACTCCAGTACCCTAGGAGGCCTGGGTGCTCTCTCCCTGCGGGTTCCCTGTCAGGGAATGTCTGTAAATTCTTGGCCACAAAGACTCTCTGCAGAAAACATAGGGCCTCCCCTGGTGGCTTGGTTGGGTTTGTGCTCCCTGAGCCCCTGCCTCATTGCCCTGTCCACCTGCGTGCCCACAGCGACAGGAGGCCCTGGCTGCAGCCCCTGGGTGCCTGCCCTGCGCGCTCTGCCTCGCTGCCCCCGCATGTCCCTTCACGCCTCCCACCGCACTCCACGAGATGAGTACAGCTGATCTCGGATGCAGCAGTGGCCCAGGGAGCCAGTGAGTGACAGAGTCCAGAATGAAGGCTGGCAGCTGGGCTCTGGGACCCACCGCAGCACGGCGCCTTTGTGGACAGGGGTCACCTTGTAGACCACCTGGAAGGAAGCCACCAGGGCGTACACGGTCATTTGTCAGCTCTGATCTGCTGCCGGCAGCCGGCAGGCCACAGGGTCTGGGGACCCCAGCCCCGACTCCGACCTCCTGCCAGAGGTCACACACAGCCTTGCTTTGTAGCACAGACTCCAGGTCCCAAAACAGTTGTCCTTGAGTAGTGTAGAAGGTTCTGGAACGCGTGTGCGGCCTGCCTGTGTCCAGGCTTGTGCGGGCTCCCACGCTGTCTCACCATGTCCTTTCTTGGTCTCCACCTCCCTGCCCACTGCCCTGGGAGCCCCAGCTCCTTAGTACCCCCTGGCCCGCCACAGAGCAGGGCCCAGGAGCACCTGCGGCATTCAGTGAGCACAGTGTGGGGTGCTTCCTGCCTGTTCTTTGGACCCTCATCATACACTCGAAACTAGTGCTAAGATAACTCACAAGGAGCCTGCAGACGGCAGCTTCCCTCCTCACTTGGGTCTAATTAATGTCTTCATGTGGCAAGAATTCCCCCTTCCCATGCCGGAGCACGGGGCGGTGAACACGGTTTCCCCATCGTCGGCCTCCTGGGCTGGGCCGGGCTGGGCTGGCTGCTGGCCGCCCACCCAGGGGCCGCTGCAGGATCTGTTTCTGTGTGGGGCTGGGGCTTGCAACTTAGCTTCCTCCGGGGTGCTTTTCTTCTTCGGTCTTTGTTTTGCTTTGCAACAGAAGTAGCACAGCAACCCAGAAGCCCACCCGGCAGACAGGTGGGAAGGCACGGCCTCTCTCCCTGACCCACAGTCCCACTGTAAACACCCTCCACCGTTCGTTTTGCTCATCCGTTCACGCATTCCCTGGCAAGCATTTTCGGGGCATCTTTGAGGGTTTAGGCATGACACCAGGCTCTTCTCGCCAGCACAGCCACCAGCCCCTGGCCCGTCCTGGCGTTCCCAGGAGCACCGAGGTGGATGAGAGTGGCTGAGAAACCAGTTAGGAGACACCACACTGGGCTGAAACATCCCTGCAAGAACTTGAACCAGGGCAGCGCCTGGGGGATTAGGAAGAATGGGGGGGGGGTCCCTGTGGTTCCCGCAGGGGCGATCTCGCTGCCGGTCCAGCAGGATTTCGCCACTGTGCTTGCTTTCCTGTACAAAGTTGCTAAACCATCAGCGGCTGTGAACTTTTGCAATGCAGCATTACATGCACGGACACTTGGCATTTCTTTTTTCTGCACACGGATTATTTATGCCTTTTGTTGACTTTTGCATTTGGTCATTTGTGTTTTCCTTATTTGTTTGTAAGCGCTGTTTACATATTAAGGAAAACAGCACTCGGGTTCTCACACATGGCTGGAATTTTTTTTTTTTTGACAAGCAGAGTTAGACAGTGAGAGAGACAGAGACAGAGAAAGGTCTTCCTTCCGCTGGTTCACCCCCCAAATGGCCGCCACAGCCGGCATACCGCGCTGATCGGAAGGCAGGAGCCAGGTGCTTCTCCTGGTCTTCCATGGGGTGCAGGGCCCAAGCACTTGGGCCATCCTCCACTGCAGTCCTGGGCCACAGCAGAGAGCTGGACTGGAAGAGGAGCAACCGGGATAGAACCAGCGCCCCAACTGGGACTAGAACCCGGGGCGGCGCCGGCTGGGAAATGTTATTTGTTTTTAGTTTCTCATTTATCCCCTGAATGTCTTAAACAGAGTACCTGCCCTGCAAATGTTGAATTTAACATATTTATGGCTTTTATGTTATGTGTTACATTTAGGAAATATTACGAAATAAGGCACTCATTCTCACGGGTTGTTTTAGAAAACTAGAACTACTTGTTTTAGAAAATTGCCGACAAACCTCCGTGGCATTTCATGATTAAATGACAGCGTTATCTTCCTCATTCACTGTTAGCTGTCACAGGGTGGGAACCGGCTCTGCTTGCCACAGCCACCAGGGGGTGACAGTGTTCCCATTTCACTAGTGCTAAACCAAGGCTCGGGTAGGCACGACCTTCAGAGCGCCCAGTGGGGGGCGCTGCAGGGCCGGTCAGAGCGCGTTTGCTTTCTATTGCTGCTGCAAGGGCACCTCAAAATCGGTGGCTGGCACAGCAGGTTATCACGGGGTGCAGCTCTGATGGGGTCTCGCAGAGCCAAAGTCAAGGCCCATTCCCTGGGGAGTCTCCCTGCCTTTCCCGGCCCTGGAGGCCCCAGGGTTCCTCGCTGCTGCTTGCCTGCCCTCGCACCTGCTCCGAGCCGGGCCGCAGCCTCCTCGGGGGGCTCTCATTCCTCTCTGACCCCCTTCTGCTGCAGTCCCTCCCACTTGTTTTTTTTTTTGAAGGTTGATCACTTGTGTTTTTCAAAATTTACTTATTTGTGTAATTTGAAAGGGAGAAGGGGGTAAAGAGAGAGGAAGAGAGAGAGAGGAGAGAGAGGAGAATCCTCCATGCACCCGTTCACTCCACAAACGGCCGCAAGAGCCAGAGCTGAGCCAGGCTAAAGCTGGGAGCTGGGACCTCAGTCCCTGTCTCCCACGTGGTGGCAGGGACACAGCCACCTGACTGACCGTCTGCTGCCTCCCAGGGTGCATGTCAGCAGGAAGCTGGAATTGGGAGTGGAGCTGGGACTGGAACCCAGGACTCCGATGTGGGACGCAGGGGCTCCACCCCCTTCCACTTCTGAGGACCCCGACGATGACCCTGGGCCCACCCAGGAGATCCAGGGCCATCACTCCATGTTTGAGATTGATCAGAAACTTGAATTCCACCTGCAGCATTAATTCTCCTTTGCCATTAACCTAACCTACTCACAGGTTCAGGGCAGGAGGACTCGGACCCCCGGGGGAGGGGCTGCTTATTCTGTCCACCACAGGGGTCCAGGCGAGGCCTGAGAACCTGCATTGCCAGCAAGTTGGAAGAGGAAGCTGAGGCTGCTGGTCTGAGGCCCGACTCTGAGAACCGGGGGACCAGGGGCCCTGAGGCCCAGTGCACAGCCTTGGCCTCAACCTCCCTCTGTCCTTCGAAGCGGCTCCAAACTGCCATCCTGAAGCCGTCAGAGCCGTGTAACTTCCGCTGCCTGCGCCGGCCCTGCACCCACGCAGGCTCTTGCCCCCGCACCCCAGGGGGACTCACCTCTTTTTCAACCCGTTATTCTGCAACGACAGCCCCTCAACCCCTCAGCCCTTGGAATATTTCAGAAGCGGCACCTGCACAGATATCAGCATTTCCACTTGCAGCCGGTGCCTTGAGCGTCTGGCTGTGCACGCTTCTCTCGGGGCGGTCACAGTCTGACCTTTGGGTAGACCCCAGCCACGGACAGAGTTAGCGAGCATTAGAAAGTTCCCTTGGGCACTGGTTCGAGTCCGGGCTGCTCCACTTCCGGTCCAGCTCCCTGCTGATGGCCTGGGAAGCAGTGGAGGATGGCTTGAGTGCTTGGGCCCCTGCACCCACATGGGAGACCCAGAAGAAGCTCCTGGCTCCTGGCTTGGGCCTGGCCCAGCCCTGACTGTTGGGACCATCTGATAAATGTTTTTAATGAATGCACCCGAGAGGCACCGCGTGCTGGCGCCCTGCTTGAATTCTGTTCTTTTCTGTGCTCACAGAGGCGAATACGCTCTGGCCGAATACACAGAAGTGAAAACCGTGACCATCAAGCTGGACGACAAGAGCCCCTGAGGGCAGGTGGGCTCCTTCCTCACCCCTGGGACAGACGGACCTCGGCACCGCCGCCCTGCCCAGGACGTTTGCTTCTGGACGCGTCCATCCTGCTGGAGTTGAATGACTTTCACTTTCCCCTCGCGCGGGTGTCTTGCGGACCCAGCTGTGGCCAGGCCCACGTACTGCATGGGAAGCCGTAGCCCTGCCTGGGGAGGGGGCCGGGGAGCCATTTCCCCTTGAGACCCGGGCTGGGAGACACTGAAGACACTCAGGGCTCTGATCACAGGAAGTGGCCTTTGAAATGTCCAGGAGCTGCTCCAGACCAGGAGGGATTTGTTCTGCACGCAGAGCCCTGCACCTGTGGCCTCTGGGTGCCCTGCCCACAGAACAAGCCCCTCTCTCTGGGGAAAGGGTGGGACCGTTCCACGCATGGGAGAGGATTAGCACTGTTAATTTAAAAAAAGGGGGGATAGTTTTGCCCCCATATCCAATGCTGGGCGTCTCTGGAGAGGGTGGACCGTGGGAGGGTAGCCAGGGCCTTGGGCATGCACAGTGCAGAGTCTGCAAACATGAACCTTGGGATTCAGCCAAAAGCCAGCGCCGCCTTTGGGATGGGACCAAGGCGGCAGCACACAGGGCTTGTAACACCCTTGTCATGGCGGCCCTGAAACCAGCACTTGCGTAGGCAGGAAGCATGGTTAGAGTCACCTCTGTCGCCAAGGACTCCGCAGCCCGTGGCAAGTCCTGGGACAACTAAGCCCCGCTTCTGGCGAATCGGAGCTGGAACTTGCTTTTACAAATGGCGCACGGACACCACGCTCCGTATTCGTGGTGGTTCCTGCTGAGCCTGCCCAGCTTGGCTCTGCCGATGTCCCGTTCCGCCCATCTGAGGTCGGTGAAGCGCAGGCAGCCGCTGTGTGCCTGCAGCTCTGCCTGTTCCAACCCCTGTTCTGATGGGAGCATCTGATGAGCTAACAGGCAGCCGCTGGGTGCCATGGAGGCCCTGGGTCTTCATCCGGGAGACTTGGTCGTGGAGTTTTTTTTTCCCTGGTGCAGCCCGGTGATCTGCAATTCCATGCCTGCACTTGGGAAGCTGAGAGCATTGCCATGTGGCTGCAAAACCACAACCAGCTTAAATTGTGCTGTCCCCATACACGAGTGGTCCTCTGGGAAAACAGTGCTTACGGCTGAGAATGCGCTGGAGGGGTCACAGCAGAATGAAGCCCACGTGGGACCAGCCACGTGGGCAGTCACCTGTGCACCCTCGTCCAAGGTCCGCGCTTGGAAACCCACCTCCTCTCCTTCAGTTAGCGCGCACCATGTAGACGGCCAGCGACTTGCTAAACCAGGATTTGGCTTCATACACTGAATTTGCAGTATTTTATCACGTGACTAGAGACGCTAACCACGACAGTGAGACGTTGGAAGGTTCTCATTCTTTCCTTGTACAATAATGCCTTTACGATGAAACACTACATTATTTATAATTGCTATAGTTAATGTATCTTTTTATAGTTGTAAGTACACAGAGGTGGTATATTTAACCTTCTGTAAAATACTGTATTTAGCAATGGAAATCTATTTAGTGTTAGATTTCACTTCTTTTAAGGTTTACTCCTGTGGTATGGTCTAAAAATCTACTGGACTGGGAATTCTGATGCTAATTGCAGATTGTTCATCCAGGCAGCAGCAATAACATAAAATCAGATATCTGAGAAATGGTTTTTCATGTGACCAAACCCATTGTAATTCTGTGGTGGGCCTCTTTCTTTCTGAGACCTTCTGTACTAAATGGCTTATTAAAAAGAAAAAAAAAAGAAAAGAAAAGCAGTGTGGATGATTTTTTTGAATAAAATTACATTTGCTCCATGGGTCAGGCAGGCCCAGGGCTTTGTGTGGCCATGCGGGTTCACCGATGGCTCTGCCATCACTGGCTAAGACTCATGGCGGCTGTCTGTCTTCGTCAAGAAGGGATGTTGATGTGGGCGTGGGATACTGAGAGGGCACAGGTTGCCCAGGGCACAGGGACAACCCTGCATCCCCCAGGCCTGTGCACAGGTAGCTGTCATTTTAACTTGAGGGTGTAGGAATGGGGTCCAGGTTGTTTCTAAGGCCCGTGACCTCGGTGAGCTGACGGGTTGGGTCAGGAGTGTTCCTCGGACTTGACGGGGCTGGCCCACCTCCACCTGTGCACTTAGGTCAAGAGCCCAGATTGCTGTGGCCACGGTGGGGGGGGGGGGAGCAGGACCCCTGTAAGAAACCTCCCCAGGGTGGCTCGTATCAGAGCACCCTTAGGCCCGTGTTGGTGTGTATGTGTTTTAATGTATTTAGGAACAGTCCCTTCTCGATCCAGAAGTGGGCAGAAAATCATAGGAAAAGGGGATTTGTCCGGAGCCGCGGCTCACTAGGCTAATCCTCCGCCTTGCGGCGCTGGCACACCGGGTTCTAGTCCCGGTCGGGGCGCCGGATTCTGTCCCGGTTGCCCCTCTTCCAGGCCAGCTCTCTGCTGTGGCCCGGGAGTGCAGTGGAGGATGGCCCAAGTGCTTGGGCCCTGCACCCCATGGGAGACCAGGAGAAGCACCTGGCTCCTGCCTTCGGATCAGCGCACCAGCCGCAGCAGCC
The DNA here is from genome assembly GCF_964237555.1 of Oryctolagus cuniculus. Classification (NCBI taxonomy): domain Eukaryota; kingdom Metazoa; phylum Chordata; class Mammalia; order Lagomorpha; family Leporidae; genus Oryctolagus; species Oryctolagus cuniculus. Next base: position 10,183,573 of record NC_091443.1, read on the forward strand.
ATTGGAGGGTGAACCAACGGCAAAAGAAGACCTTTCTCTTTCTCTGTCTCTCTCACTGTCCACTCTGCCTGTCAAAAAAAAAAAAAAAAAAAAAAAAAAAAAAGAAGAAGAAAAGGGGATTTTCACTTGGTTTTCCTGAGCAGGACTCCCTGAAAGGACCCCTTCCAGGAACACCACATAGGTGGTGATATGTGTGTGTGTGTGTGTGTGTGTGGTATTGTGAGTGTAGGTGTGGTATGTGTGTATGTGTTGTACATGGGAGATGTGTGTGTGTTGTGTGGTGTGTGGTATTTGTGTGTGATACATGGTATGTATGTTATGGGGGGCATGGAGGGTGTGGTATTGTGTGTGGGGGTATGGAGGGTGTGTGGTATTGTGTGTGATACATGATGTGTGGTGTGTATGTGGGAGGGTGTGGTATGTGTATATGTGTTGTGCATGGGAGATGTGTGTGTGTGTTGTGTGGGGTGGGGGTTTTGAGGTGTGAGATTTGTGTGATATATGGTGTGTGTGATACATGGTGGGGGTGTGGTATTGTGTGTGTGATATATAGTGTGTGTGTGTTGTGGGAGTATGGTATTTGTGTGTGATGTGTGTGATGCGTGTGCGGGAGGGTGTGGTATGTGTGGGTAGTGTGCCATGTGGTGTGTGTGGTATTGGGGGTTGTGGTATGCGTGTATATGTTCTGCATGGGAGATGTGCACGGTGTTGGGGATGTGGGGGGTTGTAGGGTGTGATATTGTACCTGTGGGATATATGGTTGTGGGGGGGTATGTTATGTGTGGGCAGTGAGGTATGTGGCATGCATGGTATGTGGGTGGTATTGTGTATGCGGTATACATGTATGTTTATGGTGTGAAGGGGTATATGTTATGTGTTGGTATTGTGTGTGTGTGTGGTGTACACGGTGTGTGTGGGTTGTGGGTGGTGTGGGGGTGTGTGTGGTATATGTATGGTACATGTCGTATAGGTGGGAGTGGTTTGTGGTGTGGTATGTGGTGGGGGAGGTATGCAGTATGTTGGGGGTGTGTGTAGTGTGTGTGTATGTGGTGTCATGGTGTATGTAGGGAGTGGTGTGTGGTATGTGTGTGGGTGTTGTGTGTGTGCTGTGCGTGAGGAGGTATATGGTATGTTAAGGTGACACTGTGGTGTAGGGGTATGTGGTATGTTGGGGTGACTGTGGGTAGTGTGTGTGTGCTCTATGTGGGGACTGGCTTGTGGTGTGTATATAGGTGGTGTGTGTGCGGTGTGGTACCTGTGCAGTGTGTGGTGCATGTGGTGTACATGATTTGTGTGTGTGTGTGTGGTATGTGTATGGGTGTTGGGGGGGAGGTGTGTGGGGAGGTATGGCATATGTTGGGGTAACTGTGGGAGTGTATGGTGTGTATGTGGTGTACATGGTGTGTGTGTGATGTGTGTGGGGGGAGTATGTGGTATGTTGGGGTGACTGGGTGGTGTGTGGTATGTGTGTGGTGTATTTGTGGAGTAGTGTGTGGTGTGGGTGGTACCTGTGCAGTGTGTGGTGTGTGTGCTATGTGGTGTGCATGGGGTTGGGTTGTGGAGAGGTATGAGGTATGTGGGTGGTGTGTGTGGTGTATGTGGGAGTGGTGTGTTTATGGGTGGTATGTATATGGGTGGTGTGTGTATAGGTGGTGTGTGTGGTACCTGTGTGATGTGTGGTGTGTGTGGTATGTGGTGTGCATGGTGTGGGGGGGGAGGTATGTGGTATGTTGGGGTGACTGTGGGTCACCTGTGTGATGTGTGGTGGTATGCGGCAGTGGTGTGTGGTATGTGTATGGGTGGTGTGTGTGTGGTACTTGTGTGTGTGTGGTGTGTGTGGTATGTGGTGTGCATGGTGTGTGGGGGAGGTATGTGGTATGTTGGGGTGACTGTGGTGTGTGTGTGGTGTATGTGGCAGTGGTGTGTGGTATGTGTATGGGTGGTATGTGTGTAGTGTGTGGTGTGTGGTGTGTGTGGTGTACATGGTGTGTGTGTGGTGTATGTGGCAGTGGTGTGTGGTATGTGTATGGGTGGTGTGTGTATAGGTGGTGTGTGTTTTGGTATGTGTGTGTGGTGTGTGTGTACCTGTGCAGTGAGTGGTGTGTGTGGTACATGGTGTGCATGGTGAGTGGGGGGAGGTATGTGGTATGTTGGGGTGACTGTAGGTGGTGTGTGTGTGATATGCATGTGGTGTATGTGGGGTGTGGGGTGTGTGTGGTACCTGTGCAGTGTGTGGTGTGTGGTATGTGGTGTGCATGGTGTGTGTGGGGAGTATGTGGTATGATGGGGTGACTGTGGGTGGTGTGTGTGTGGTGTATGTGGGGAGTGGTGTGGTGTACATGGTGTGTGTGTGGTGTATGTGGCAGTGGTGTGTGGTATGTGTATGGGTGGTATGTGTGTAGTGTGTGGTGTGTGGTGTGTGTGGTGTACATGGTGTGTGTGTGGTGTATGTGGCAGTGGTGTGTGGTATGTGTATGGGTGGTATGTGTGTAGTGTGTGGTGTGTGGTGTGTGTGGTGTACATGGTGTGTGTGTGGTGTATGTGGCAGTGGTGTGTGGTATGTGTATAGGTGGTGTGTGTGTGTACCTGTGTAGTGTGTCATGTGTGGTATGTGGTGTGCATGGTGAGTGGGGGGAGGTATGTGGTATGTTGGGGTGACTGTGGTGTGTGTGTGGTGTATGTGGGGAGTGGTGTGTGGTGTGTGTGTGTACCTGTGCAGTGTGTGGTGTGTGTGGTATGTGGTGTGCATGGTGTGTGTGGGGAGGTATGTGTTATGTTGGGGTGACTGTGGTGTGTGTGTGGTGTATGTGGGGAGTGGTGGTGTGTGTGGGGTGTGTGTGTGGTGTGCGTGTGGTACCTGTGCGGTGTTTGGTGTGTGGGAGGAAGTATGTGGTATGTTGGGGTGACTGTGGGTCACCTGTGTGATGTGTGGTGTATGCGGCAGTGGTGTGTGGTATGTGTATGGGTGGTGTGTGTGTGGTACCTGTGCAGTGTGTGGTGTGTGTGGTATGTGGTGTGCATGGTGTGTGGGGGGAGGTATGTGTTATGTTGGGGTGACTGTGGGTCACCTGTGCAGTGTGTGGTGTATGTGGGGAGTGGTGGTGTGTGTGTGTGTGGTGTGTGTGGTACCTGTGCAGTGTGTGGTGTATGTGGGGAGTGGTGGTGTGTGTGTGTGTGGTGTGTGTGGTACCTGTGCAGTGTGTGGTGTGTGTGGTATGTGGTGTGCATGGTGTGTGGGGGGAGGTATGTGGTATGTTGGGGTGACTGTGGGTCACCTGTGCAGTGTGTGGTGTATGTGGGGAGTGGTGGTGTGTGTGTGTGTGGTGTGTGTGTGGTACCTGTGCGGTGTGTGGTGTGTGGGGGGAGGTATGTGGAGGCATGTCTCTCTACAAACAGACCCTTTGGCGTGAGCACTGTGGGCGGGGCTAACCCACCACCTGGGATGGCCACATGCCCACATCAAGGCGCCTGTCCCCAGGACTCGGGGGCGGGGCACAGGCCAACTTTAACAGGCACCCCCGTAGGCAGCAGGCACTGGCTCCGGTGCTTGGGTCCCTGCCCCCCAGCGGGAGGTCTGCGTGGAGTTCTGGCCTCCTGGCTTCATCCTGCACCCCCCACCGGGTGCTGAGGGCGTTCAAGGAGTGAACCAGTGGATGGAAGATCTCTCAACCTTTCTCTACTGCTCCGCATCTCAAATAAAAATAAATACAACTTTAAAAATGAATAATAAAGTGGGCCCTTTGGAAGGTCGTGTGCCGCCTCCCCAGTGTCGCTGTTCCTCGCTCGCTCCGAGCCAGGACCTGAGCCTGCAGGTGGACAAGGAGAGGACGCTGTGCCTGCGCGGCAGGTGCCCAGTGGGAGACGCGCAGGTGCAGGCGGGCGGGAGGCCCAGCCCTGGTCTTCAGCGGGCGGAGACGCGAGCTCAGGAGCCGGCTTCAGGCTGCAGGAGTTCTCGCCAGCCTGGGGGGAGGGTGTGGGGTCCTCGGGGGTCCTGGGTCAGACGACCTCAGGAAGAAGGCGAAGCGTGACCGCCCCGTCTGCGCCTTCTAGGCCACGCTGCGGCTGAGCGCGCCTAACGGACAGAGCTCACGGCTGGGTAGAACCGGGCCATCCGCGGGTCCACCCCGGGGGACATTTCCCCAAGCGGGTTTAAAGACAAAGTAGGGCACCGCCAGGCCACGTCCCCTCCCGGGTCCGGCGATCCCGCGAGGCGGCGCTAGGTGGCGGGGCCGCGCGTGCGTCCCGCTCTGCGTCCGTCTCCACCTCCAGGCGTCTCGGGCTCTGCCATAACCGCCGTGTGGCGTGAGACTCGGACCAAGACGCTGCGCCCGCTCTGCGGGGAGGGCGGCCTCGGGGGAACAGGCCGGAGCTGCGGGTGTCCCCGAGCCCCCCACCCGCTCCGGGGCGCGTGCGGGACCCTGCAGCCGCGGCGAGGGGGGCGGCGCATTGTCCCCGCGCTGCGTGCGAAGCCCCGGGAAGTTGGCGTCGCCACGTCGCGAGAGAGGAGCCCGGGGCGGCTGGCTCCCGAGCCGTCGGCCTTGCCTCTCTCCCGGGCGGGCGCGGGGAGCAGGGGAGCGTGGACACTAGCCTCGGACCGAGGCGCCACGAGTGGCCGGTTTCCACCGAGTTTTCCTTGCCCGCCCCAGAGCGGACGGTTAGAAACGGTCCCCCACTTGGCAGCGCCTTGGCATCCGTGCGCCACCCGACGGCACACGCCATCGGCGCCAGAGTTCTCGGGAACTGGGATCCAAATGCAGGCTTGGGCCGGGGCAAAAGTCGTCCAGATCCAGGGGTGTTTTGCTTTCTTTCACAATCCGCATTCTCCATCCTCTCCCTACACCGCCCGGGAAGGAGCCACGCGCGAGGAGCAGGGCGGGACGCGGGGCGACACGCACGCTGGAGGCCCACCCGCCGAGGGGCTGCGGGTGCCTGGCGGAGCTCCGCGCGCCCCCGCCCCGCGTGGGATCAAGCAGGGCGCCCGGCCCCATGAGGGCGCGGGGATCCGGACGTCTCCAGCGTCAGTACCCAAGCTCTGCATCGCCTCGGCTTTGCAGGCTGGGGAAACTGAGGCGGGGACTGCCGGCGCCCGCGGTGGGAGGGCTGGCCGCCCTGCGCGCCGCCCGCCGCCCGCCCTCGCGGCCCGCCCGCCCGCCGCAGGATTGAGGAAGTGCGTCTGGGCCCGGCCCGGCCCCGGCGCGCGGCCCCAGGCGCGGGGGGCTCAGGGCGCGGGCACTGCCAGGCCCTGGCCGGCTGCTGTCCTGCGGGCCCACCCCGCGCGGCCGGACCCCGACCCCGCCGCCGCCGCCGCAGCAGGTAAGTGCCGCTCCGGCCCGCGCCCCCCGAGGGCCCGGCTGCCTCCTGCTGCCGGGCCTGGCGCCGAGCGTCCGCGTCCGCACCGCCTCTGCCTGCCCGTGGGTCGGCGCGCCCCGCAGCCCAGGCCCCGCGCTACCAGCGGCTGCGGGGTCGGGCCCGGGTGGTCTTCCCCGCAGGGGCCGCGGGCCGCAGCCCGAGGGGCGCGGAGGGCGCGGGGCGATCCTCCCCTGCCGCCCCTCTTCTTCCTGCCGAGCCCGGATCCCGCCAGCCTGCGGGAGCGCGGTCGTGCGGGAACCCCGGAACCCCGTGCTGGACAAGGCCAAGGCCAGGGCGGCCGGCGAGAAGAGGCAAAAGCGAGAAACACCGGGGCGGTTTCCTCTGCCTCTACTTGGAGCGCGCGCGGGTGTCGGGAAGGGACTCGGGGCGCCTTCCCCCTCCCCGGGGTCTGCGGCACGCGTCCTTCCCTGGGGCCTGGCTCTCTGCCTGCGACCCTGGAGCCTGCGGGCGACCTTGCCAGCGCAGACCCCAGAAAGGGGTGCGGGCAGGCTGGGGGTCCACCCTGGAAGGCGGTGGGCCGCCGGTGCCAGCGCCCACCTGCCCTCCCGGAGTTGGAGGCCGTGAAGGTTCCCCCCACCCCCAGTCACCTCCCCTGCCACGGTGGAAAAACAGGGGCCTTCGGTTCTGTTTTTAGCAAACCTCTAGCCGGAGGCACCCTATTTATATAAAACTCCCGCTCGCTCACGGGTAACAAGGTGAATTAGAGGAACCGCTAGAGTGTGCCCGATTTGGGAAAACATTGGCATTAGACACCTTTTATGATTTGATTCTCATTAGGCTCGCTTGTGGCCCAGAAGGGAAGGGAGAGAGAGTTAACTGCATTTTAACCTGCACCTAGCTTGTTCCCAAAGCACACTTTGGGGGAGGGGTAAGCCCCCCCCCCCCAAGTGCACTCTTAGGCCCAGGTGGAAGCCCCACAGTTGCCCACATTGTCCAGGTGCTGTCTTTAGCGGGTGTCCCACACTGTGCCCTGTCTGCCCCTCCTCGTCCAGGCCCCAGCCTCTCCCAGGTGACAGCCCCCTTCCGCTCCCGCTCCCCTTGGCGGCCAGAGTGATTTTGTTTTAAAATAACAAATGCACAGGACAGTGCTGGCCCTCTGTTCAGCATGTCTCCTGCCTCGCCACTGGCATGAAATCCAGGGAGCCCCTTGCTCCGACACCCCCAGGCAATCCGGCCTCTGCTGTCCAGAGCCCCAGGCCACCATCCCCCGGCTGCCCTGGCTGGGTCACTGTCCAGCTCTGGGCCTCTGCACTGCTGGCCCTGGCTGCACGCGTGGCCTTAGATGGCCTGCCGTTGCCACCCTCTCTCTTCCACACCCCTCTCTCTGCACGCATCTTGCAAGTCCACTGGCTGTGCGTTCCTTCTATGTCTTCTTTGTCACCTCAGGGTCTTCACTGGAGCTCCTGGGATGGGACCAGGTCTGTGTTGCCCTCTGCAGGGTCCCCAGGAGACGCCCAGTGCCCAGTGGTGGTTACAGTGACTGAGTATGCATGACCACTGTGGCTAGCTATGCTATGGTGACTGATGATTGGACAAGCATAACTTATACAAGAATACTGCAAACATGTGCCACATGGAATTAAAACATATGTTTATTTTGATGCAAAAATATTGAAAACCATGCATAATTTTTTAGATATATTTATTTACTTGAAAGGCACAGTTACAGAGAGGGAGGGACAGAGAGATTCTTCATTTGCTGGTTCAATACCCCAAAGGGCTGGGCGGGCCAGAGCCAGGAGCCAGCAGCTTCCGCCGGGTCTCCCACGTGGGTGCAGGGGCCCAGGCGCTTGGGCCATCCCCCAGTGCTTACCCACGTAGATTCAGAGCTGGGTGAAGTGGAGCAGCCGGAACTCAACCTGGCATCCATATGGGATGCGGCATCTCAGGCAGCGGCTTTACCCGCTACACCACAGTGCTGGCTCATGCATAGTGTTTTTTATAAGCCACATTTTCCATGAACTTTTTGAAGACGCCCTCGTTTGTGGTTCCAGACTTGCGTAGGACTTTCATTCCCAGCCGTTGCGTGCCGAGCTGTGACAGAACGGTATGCTTCTCTGGCCTGCAGCTCCATTATATGTTGGTGTTCACAAACCCATTACACTTAGGTTTGTAGGCAAACCAGTAGCGATCGAGGGTCACGAACAGTACGGAGGGAACGGCTGGCATCTGGAACTGTGGACCAGCCACCTTGACCTGGCCCTTTGATTCACGTGGGAGCTGGACAATAAAAGCACTTAGGACCTGCCAGACTTGCAAGGGTCGTCTTTTTTTTTTTTTTTAAAACAGGCAGAGTGGACAGTGAGAGAGACAGAGAGAGAGAAAGGTCTTCCTTTGCCGTTGGTTCACCCTCCAATGGCCGCTGCAGTCAGCGCACCGCGCTGATCCGAAGGCAGGAGCCAGGTACTTCTCCTGGTCTCCCATGGGGTGCAGGGCCCAAGCACTTGGGCCATCCTCCACTGCACTCCCTGGCCACAGCAGAGAGCTGGCCTGGAAGAGGGGCAACCGGGACAGAATCCGGCGCCCCGACCGGGACTAGAACCCGGTGTGCTGGCACTGCAAGGCGGAAGATTAGCCTATTGAGCTGCGGCACCGGCTGCAAGGGTCTTCTAACACTTTGGTATTGTCGGCCCCCTCCTCCCAGAACCTTCTGGAAAAAGACCTGGGTTTCTCCCGTCAGAAACCTTAGGGCAGCTAGCTTACTGAGCTGTCTGCCCCCCCTCCCAGCTTCAAGACTCACTAGTCCATTCCTCCCAGAAAGGGCTTGGGGAAAACAAGGTAGGGTGAATGGAAGCTTCTATTTTGTTTTCCATTAAGTATTTAATTTTACTCACGAATTCAGGTAGTTAAGAGTTGGCCAAAGGAAATTGGTGAAGTTTAAAAAAAAATGATAAAGACAAACATGGCTGCAGGAGACCTCCTGGTGCTCTGTGGAGACTTCGAAAAGAAAAGAAAGTGCGTCACCTACGGCCACCACTGCTGCGTGGTCCATCCCCAGATGCAGCTGGAGGAAGCACACATCTGCTTGCAGACAAAGACGGAGCAATCTTGAGCTACCTCGTCTTCATGCTTCTACCTTGGAGCTGAAGCCAAAGTACGAATCATTTAAAAATTGCTCCAGCAGCAGAATCCGACTTCGGTAGAGCGATTTGCAAAAGGAAACTGAAAAGGGGAACAGCGTGTCCTGGGCGAGGCTTAGCCTGAAACACTTTGCAGTCTTTTTTAAACTTGAATGCAGTGTGTGCTGGGGCACTTCTGTTTTCAGAAGGAATGTCTGCCTCTCGGGCTTTTCAAATGGCACCTGGTGCTTGTGGGCCGCCCTTCTCAGAGGGGTGTCCAGAGGCCGGCGGCCACGGAGCTGCTCAGCTTCTGCACTCTCATCCTGACTCCCTGGCTGCCGGCTCCCCCCGGCCCCATCTCCAGCTAATTTTCCGAATCGGGTTCTTTGCCAACCCGGCTTCCCCTTGGTCCTGCTCAGGCGTTACCCACACACCGTTTCTCTAGACTTTTCCCTCTTTGGATCATGGCGAGACCAAGGCTCCGTGTGGCCTGCTCCTGCACCTTCCTCTGCCTTGAAGAGGCCGCCACTTGGCCACGTTCCTGATTGCCAGGCTCTGGGATAAGAGATTTCCAGTGCCCTTGCGGCCTTTGCTCTGTAGCTTGCCCAGGGCTCACGCCGCTTCGGGCACCGTCTGGACGGCACCAGCTGTGGGGGGAGCCAGCATCTTGTTGAGTGTGTTAATCGGGCAAGTGGAGGACCCCCAGGCCAGCCGAGTCCTCTCGCTGCCACTGCGGCCAGCGACCCGCCAGCCCTGCGTGGAGAGTGACTGCACACTCTTTGTCATGGTTGAATTCCCAAGTGACCCTGAGTGGGTGCCAGAGCCTGGAGCCAGGAACTCAGTCCAAGTCCCCCACAGGGGTGGCAGGAGCCCCATTGCTGGAGCCGTCACTCTGCCTCGCGGAGTACACTCGGGCAGGAAGCTGGCATTGGAACAGAACTGAGACTGGGACCTGGATGTCCCGAGGGGCGTCTTCCCCGCTCTGCAGACGCCCACTTCTCGATTTAGATTCCTCTTCCTCTGACTCAGAGCTTCTCCACCTTGGAGCCGTTTGGGACCAGATGGCTCGCGTTGCGCACAGCTGTCCTGTGCACTGTGGCATGTTTAGCACCGTCCCTGACCCCTCCTAACTCTGTACATGTAGCAACCCCACCACCACCAAATTGTGACAGCCAAAAATATGGCCAGACATTGCCAAACGTCCCCTGGGAGCAAGGGGTAAAACCTGTGGGGCGCCTTTCTGTGAACCCCCAAAGCTCCCGCTAACTTGACTTCACCAGTCGCGATTCCTTCGAGACCTTTCTCTTGGGGCCTTTCACCTGCCTCCCCTTGTGAGATTTCCTGTCCCGCTCTGGGCTTTCAGAAGAATCTGTCCTGGGCAAAGGGAGGACCCTGTGTGTCCCTGGCACTGCGATGTGTGTTGACTGAGAGGGACCCTGTACAAGTACATGTTTTGTGATTGCTTCTCAGGTAGACAAGATGGAAACCCAGTGTGAAGATGGGAGGTGGGGTGCACTCTGTTTTTTTTCACTCCTCCCTCCTGGTGATGGCCTGGGAAGAGACCTGTTGCAAAGAGAAGGAAACCTTGTCACAGGATTGGTAGGGTGCATGACCTTGCCACAGTCGGTATTGGCAGGGTGCAGGAAAACACTTGCCGCAGCTTTCTGATTTGATGTTGCTCTTTGCCAGCAGGATGTCCCAGCTTCCTGCTCAGCCATGACCGTGTTCCCATGCCTTCACCCACCCCACGGGCAGTGGCAGCAGCAGTGACCGCGGTGGCACCTGTCTTCAGAGACCCGCTGTCTCCAGGGTCGATGGCTGGCATGTCGCAGAGCCTTCCCAGCATGTACTGGTGTGTGGGGTCGGAGGGGTCAGCCGTGTGTCCGGAGCGCGCCATGGAGACCCACGGTGGTAAGTACAGGGCTGGCTGCACCTGCGTGGGCGCCGGCTTTCCCTCGCGGTAGTCTCGGCCACAGAGGAGCGAGGGCGTTTCAAGCAAAGGAGATGACACCCGAATCATCGGGGCCCTTTCATCAGACATCTTAAGGGTCTCAGTTAAATTCTCAAGATTGAGGGGCCGTGTACAAGAAGTATCGTGGCCTTGAAGACGTAAAGAACGGAGCCATCATTGCCTGTGGGCTATGGGAGCTTTATTATTTTTTAAATGGGGTTTGGTTTTGCATTATAAAAATAATGCGTATGTATTAAAGAAAACAATGTGGAAAGGGAAGTAAGAGAAACATCACCCGTAGCGCCCTACACCAGGCGCAAGCTCCGGGCACCGCTGCCCCGCGCTCTTCCCGGTCCTTCTCGGCACTGAAGGCGCTGCCTTTGAACTTCGCTTTACCTGTGAGGTCTGCGTCGCTTCGTATCCTGCTGTTTCTCTCCGAGCATCTCTTCGCCGGTGTTCACCCAGGGGCCACTCGGTCACGTGACCAGTGACTAACGCGTACCGTGTAGACTGGTGTTCACCAGACCCTTGTTTTCCTTTCGCTCCCTGCTGTTCACTCTGGCTTTGAGGTTGTTCCCCCGCGTCAGATTTTCCGAAGTCGGCTCATCGGCTCTGAACCTTTTTAAGCCTCTTTACAGCGATTGCCCAACTTTGCAGGAGAGCTGCACCACTTTGAACCCCAATAGAACATCCTGGATGTTGTAACAGTGAAGTGCGCTAATCTCCGCATACCTACCAGGAACTAACTTCAGTGCTTAAAAAAAAAAAAAAAAACCTCCTTTCATCCCCACAACCACTGTGAAGACGCCGCCTGTATCTTTGTTTTATGGCTGGGGAACTGGAGGTAAGAGCGGTCTGCACGCTTGCCCAGGGTCAGCAGCTCGCAGAACTGCCATCCGACCCTGCCTTGGCCGGGCCTGGGCCAACTGTCCGACTGTCGTGAGGCTGGGCCCTCCTGTGTTGGGTTGAGGGGGCCCAGAGTTTGTGCCCTCCGCGTGTTAACGACTGGGTGCTGGACCTCGCCCAGGAGCCCTCTGTTCGGGTGCTGGGGTGTTTTTTCTCCATCTGAAATGCCCAGAGGCCAGGCAGGGCGATGTTCCTGGAAGGTCTCTCTGTGCATAAATCAGATGATGAAATGGGAGAAGAATTCGCTTCGTGACATCGCCCAGCACTGAATGTTCCTGGGCGTTCTGCTTGAGTCTTTTTGAATTTTTTTTTTTTTTTTTTTTTTTTTTTAGCCAGATGAATGTCCTTCTACTGTTGCTTGGGAGGAAGGCCTTGCTTTATGAGCGCAAGAGCAAGCTGACACGAGCAGAGAATGCCGGGTCCGAGTTGTGGGTCGCGCCTCCCCCTCTCCTCGCCGTCATAGCTCTGTTATCCCACCTGCAGCTCCTCCCAGCCGTCCTAAGAGGCAGGGACTGGGGTCCGTCTCAGGTGTGTTCGATCGGTCACTATGTCATGTGAAAGAACCCCACAGGGGACCGTGCCGGTTGCCCTCCTTGGTCCAGAGGTGGTGACCTAAACAGGTGCTTCTCCCCGAGGCCTGCAGAATCTCAGGTGCCAGTGGCCAGGCACCATCTGGACCACGGGAGCAGCGTCGCAGGGGCGGGAGGCAGGCGTGGGCATTTTTCAAGTTCTCCCGTGGTCCCAGTGTACAGCTGGGCTGAGAACCAGCCTGAGTGGAGCCCCCCATAGCAGCACTTTCCAAATTGCGCCGTGCCCACGAGTCCTCCCGGAGTGTCTGGGTGAGTTAGTTGCCCTTCCTCAGCCTCCTGGCTCATGCTGAGGAGTGAGCCGATGCCTTCCCAGAGGTCCCGGGACACACCTGGAACCTGCCCTGCCTCGGGGCTTGGGCTAGGGCGGATAAACCAGATCATGTTCGTGTGTGCCGAGGGGTCAGAACCCTGGTGCCCCCAGCCCCCATTTTACCCCTTAGAAGTCTGCATCGGAGCCCTGCACACGTCCTCCGTGAGGTCCCCTCACCAGGAGGGAAATGAATCCCAGGCCCCCCGGCCACTCTTGTTCTGAACACACCTGGGGACGTGCAAGGGCGGAGGCGTGCTGGGTCTGGTGCAGCCGCCGCTGGGCGCCGTCAGGTGCTCGGGATAGGGGCCAGGGCAGGGAGAGGACCTCCTGTGACCCCTGAGGCTGACGGAGGTGTTGCTGCAGGGTCGAATGTGAGAAGAAAGGGGCCCGGTGTTCCAGAAAATCCCTGTATCTCAGCACTGGGAGCCCAGCCCAGGCCGGAGCTGACCGCCTAGCAGCATCACCCATTCCAGGGACCAAAGCCTCTCACACCCACTGCAGGGCCACATCTCGGGATATAAATAGGAACGTCCTGTCTTACCACGAGGCTAGGTCCCAGAGGCCACGGTTAAGCTGAGAATGCACTCAGTACACCTGACTGGACAGCGAAGCTCCGCCGAGGCCCCTTCACTCGGCTCAGAACACTTGCGGGAGCCCATAGTGGGGCAGACCCACCTGACACAAAGTCTGTTGCATGATCAGGTCTTGAGTGTCTCCTGGCATTTACTGAGCCCCGAACTGGAAGTGAAAAACAGACTGGTTGTGCGGGTGCGCTTGCTTACCTGGGGAGGTAGGAATGTCGTGTAGTTGAAGTGTTGTAAGTCGGATCCGTCTGTCTAACGCCGGACCGCAGTGGGGACATGCCAGGCCCGGGGGAGGGGGAGTGTAGTGTCCTCACTTCCGTGTGCTTTGTGTGTCTGTGGGGTGCGTGCTGTCTCGTTGAACGCACGTGACTTGTTCGGGTTCTGCATGATCACTGTGATCAGAAGGAGAAGCACTCCGAGCTGGTTTTCCAGTTGCTATTTCTGTAACGTCTGACGCTTGGAATTAGGGTCTTCCCAGTCCACCTCGAGCGTTCACATCCACTGCCAAAGTTGCTTTGCTTTTCTTTTTTTTTTTTAAGATTTATTTATTTGAAAGTCAGAGTTACACAGAGAGAGAAGGAGAGGCAGAGAGAGAGAGAGAGAGAGAGAGCTCTTCTATCCACTGGTTCACTCCCCAGTTGGCTGCACAGCTAGGACTTGAACCGGCGCCCATATGGGATGCTGGCCCTGCAGGCTTCACTCGCTACGCCATGGTGCTAGCCCCAAAGTTGCTCTTCTGTCCTCTTTCCCCCTCAAGTCTTCCTGCGACACCTGGGGAATGTGTGACCCAGTACTCAGTCCCTGAGCCCCTGCAGAGCCCACCCTCCAGCTTTGTGCTGCCCCCTCTTCTCCCCAGACTTCTGCGATTGGAGGAAGCCTGCCCTCCCCTACATCCCGGGGCCGGCTTCCAGGAAGCCTCTCCCAGAGCTAACTGGCAGCTCAGGCCACAAAGTCGGCTGCCAGGAGGAGAACCAAGGGTACTCCCGTTCCGGGGCAGCCTTCGCTCCCTTCCAAAGTTCCTGGAAGATAACGTGTTCGGAAATGATGACGTTTTTACTGTACTTCCAAGAATAGCTTAGACAAAGAGCCACACCCCTCTCATAAACCTGAGTTACTTCTGGGTTTCCAGGGGTGGCATTTTGTGTTTTTATTTGGGGAGACACACCTGTGCCTGTTCAGACCCTCTCCGGTGGGTCTGAATGGGTCATGCCCCCAAACCCCTGGGTGTAGGAGCTCCACGCACGGCGGCGGCTGGGTGGTAGGAGCTCAGAGCACGGCGGCAGGAAGGTGTGTCCCACCCTTGTCCCCGGAGCGCTGTCAGCAGTCCGCTCGCCTGTGGTACCGGAAGGCCTGGTTGTGCAAGTCCACAGCCCAGTGACCCTGGGAGAACCACGTAGACAAACACGCCACTGGACACTCTTCCCTGGGCGCCTGCCCCCAGCCAGAGTGGAAAAACCCGTCCTGCTGGGCGCCGTGAGGCCCCTGGAAAGCGGAGCAGTAAGGAAGTTTCCAGGTAATGCACGTTGGGAACACCCTGAGGCTTCTGCATTGCAGAGGTGAGCGTGCCTGCGCAGACATCGCTCACACCCCTGCGTCTGCGGGGTCCAACTCTGGCCCCGGAAGCTGCGACACAGCCGCCCACCTCTCAGCCCAGGGCCCACGGCTGGACCCAACATGGCCCAAAGGAGGAGTCTTCTGGAAGCTCTTCAGATACCAGGTTGTTATCTGACTTCTCCCAGTGTCCTTTTTCCCCACTTGATCGCCTTTTTTTTTTTAATCTGTTTTATTAAAAGCATAGCTTCTCGATATGAAGGCCCAATTTGCTCAACCAAGGGGCTTTTCCTGGCTTCCAGAAACAGAAGTAGGAGATGGACTGAATTAGGAAGTGCTTGGGGACGTTGCGTGTCTTCTGGCCAGGTCCCATGTTGGGGAGCCAGCCCACATCCTTAACCTGTTCCTCGTGACCGGGTCTGGCTGGTCCCTGCTGAGTTGTGTTCACACAGTGGGAGCCAGGAGAGGAGGGGTGGGCGGGGCTGGACTGGACAGGAGACCCCGGCCTGGACAGGAGACTGCTGCGCTGGCCTGGCTGCAGTAGCTCCTACGGCCGCCCTGGGGAGCGTGGCCAGCATCCAGTAGGGCATCCCTTACTGAACGAAGGGCAGAAGGGAAGGCTTCCCTTTGTGGGCGGGGCCGGGGTGGTGGGCGGGGCGGCCGTGGGTGGAGTTAAGGTGTCTGCCTTGTGCCCAGGAAGAGCCCAGGCTCTGGGCTTGCTGCGGCATCTGGACCTTAAGTGGAGGCTTAGGTCTGCTCCTAGTGGTTTGTCCAGAATATGCTTGCCCGCTTCCAGGAGCAGGGAGCTGGCTACCGTCGGACCATGCTAGCCTCTCCAGGGCTGACTGTTGGGGTGTTCACGTGCGTCTCCTAGCTCCACGGATTGAGGCTGCAGGAACCCCCAACCCCTCTCTTGGGTTGCTGGAAGTCCTCTTTCCTGGGGACTCCCGCTCACGCTAACCACCCAGTAGCTTTAAGGGCAAGCAGGCGGCAAGTTCACACGTCCCATGTGGGTGTCTCTCGAGTCCCTTTGCACCTTAGTCTGTGGACTGAGCATTAGGCCATGGCCATCTGGTCTGGGGAACGAGCAGCCACCTCCTCCCGGGGCCCCTTCTGGGCACCCAGAGCCTGAAGGTGGTCGCTCAGCCGGGCCTCCCCCTCCCCCTTCCCTACCTTCTCCCACTCCTTCGTCCTCTGTGGGACAAGCAGGGCAGCCCCGGCCTGCATCTGCCTTGGTTTGCAGCGGGTCGGTGGCCTGTGGGCAGGGAGGTCCCTGTGTGGACATCCCGGGTCCCTGTGCAGAGAGAGGCAGGGCTCTTCGCCCCTGTGATCCACACTTTGAAGGAACCAGAACGGGAGGTTTTTATGAAATTCTTCCTCTCCCTGGGAGTGGACCCTCCCTGCCAACAGCGTGTGCATAACATCAAAACTCTCGCGTCTGAAGTCCACTAACATTCCTGGGCACCATGGGGACCGAGAGCCGGGGACTTTTGGTATAGAAGTCCCTGACTTATGATTCTTGGACTTTATGAAGGCCACGAGAACCGTACACCTTGCCTAACACCCATACCTGGAATTTTGGGTTCAGATCTTTCCCAGGCTAGCACTGTGCTTCTGATCTGCTCCCTGAGGCGGGGGGCGGGGCAGCCCCATGGTCACCATGGGGACAGCCGACTGTGCCGTGCGCTGTGATGTGTGGTTGGTTAGAGGGGTTCAATGCATTTCCATCTTAGGGTATTTTCGACTTACAGTGGGCTTATAGGGGTGTAACCACAGTGTAACTCAAGGAGCATCTGCGATGCTTAGCAGTCCCAGGTCTGCGTCCCTTGCCATCCCTGCCACATGTGTTAGGCCCGATTCCACTTCACTGTCTTGCTATTTACTGGAAGGCATTCATCATAAAGACAGAAAGAGGAAAAAGACAGAAACAGAGCATTTGTCTCGAGCAGTAGGTTCCTCCCGGGCCCGTAATCTGTTGTTCTGGGAGGAATCGGCGGTTGGCCAGAACTGTGTTTTCAGGTGGAAAGGACTTTTTGGGATTGTGGCTCATTGTGCTGATTTCTGCTGGGTTGTGCTTGGGGTTTTTAATTTTTTTTCTTCCTCCTTCCTCAGCTACCCCCGGCACCCCACACCCAGGGCATTGGGTAGAGTGTTGGTTTCTAATTGAGTTGTTTCCATTTCAGGAGAATCAGAAAGACAGCGTCTGTGACACTTGAACTTTTCAGACACGGAGATATTTCAAGGCATTTACATGGTATTATTTTAGGTGCACATCCGCGCGTGGATTCAAATTTGAGGTTAGAATTTGTTTACCAAAGGGCAGGAACGTGGGCCTGAAGTTCCTGTGGGCGGCTCACTTTGGACTTCACCTGGCCATGTGCCCAATTAGAGACAAGTGGGCGGGCCCAGCTGCCCACACTTGGGGTCGGGGGGCGGCTGGAGGTGGAGGACTCAGGGCGGCAGGGTCCCTCCGGCTGCTCCGCCCACACTCCAGGCACCAGCGGCTCTCATGGGCGCTTGTCCCCGTCTCTGCCTATGCATCCCCCACACCTCTGGGTTCCAATACAGACAAAGCGGCCCTGCTGGACAGTGGCCAAGGAATATTCCCTTGTGTCCAGCTCTTCCCTGAAGACCAAGAGAAGCCTTGTTTTTGTGTAGTCGCGTACATCCTTTTGGTAGGCTGGCGCTCTCTGGCTGTGCCCTGAGTGTATTTCCCTCCGGGCAGCTCCCTAAGCACACGCACGTGTCTTCATGTCATGTGTGTGTTTCTGGGTTTGCGGGTGGAATAGTCATTCCTACGGATGAGTGTCCTCCCTTGAGTGGCGTCTCCTGCCTGATTTGAGGGTGTGGCCGTAAGCCGGTGTATTTCATTCCTCCCCTGGCACAGCGCCGTTGGGTCCTTCTTCCTTTTGCTTGTGGGACAAGAGTCAGGTATTAGTGCGTACACCCCAGCAAAGTTGCAGGGTCAAAGAATAACCACATTAAACATCCTCAAAGGAGTGCACGCGCCTGGCTCCAGAAGGGACTGTCGTGTAGGAAGCGTGACAAGGCCGTGCCCTGGTGTCAGGTCCCCAGAGGCTCTCCCTGTCCTGTGTCTGGCTGGGTGCCACTCTCTCCCAACAGGGGAGCGGCTGCTGCGCTCCAGCCGGCACAGGCCTCGCTGCCCTCACATTCCCACCTCGCCCCTGCCCGTTTCCTGCCCTCGGTGCTGTTCATCCCTAGGCTGCCGTCCCGCTGGTGGGCGAGGCCTGGCCTGGGGGCACCTCTTCCCGTCCTCCCTCCCAGGCCTGTCAGTCCTCTGCCTCCCGCCTGGAGCTCGTCCTTGGAGCCCTTGTCTAACTGGACGGCCTCAGCCAGGAGGTCGCAGGGGCCCGTGGGCGGCCCCATTGCTGAGGGTCTCTTCCTCTTGCCCTTCTCTGAGGGCTCAGCTGGAAACTGTGGTTGAGCCCCTCCCTCTCCGGTCCTCGGGCGGGGCTCGCTTCTCCTTGCTCTGTGGGTGACCTGTCTTCTCTCCGGAAGCTCTGAGGGTCTTCCCTGTGGGCTTCATCATCTGATGACAGTGAGAGAGAGAGAGACAGACAGAAAGGTCTTCCTTTGCCGTTGGTTCACCCTCCAATGGCCGTTGTGGCCGGCGCACCGCGCTGATACAAAGCCAGGAGCCAGGTGCTTCTCCTGGTCTCCCATGGGGTGCAGGGCCCAAGCACTTGGGCCATCCTCCACTGCACTCCCTGGCCATAGCAGAGAGCTGGCCTGGAAGAGGGGCAACCGGGACAGAATCCGGCACCCCGACTGGGACTAGAACCCGGTGTGCCGGTGCCGCAAGGCGGAGGATTAGCCTAGTGATTCGTGGTGCCGGCCCCCTCCCTGTATTTTCTTTGCTGATGTTTCTGTCGTCTGCCTCTTTCCTGTTGGCTGGTTAAATCCCTTATCTTTCCTCCTGTCTCCCAGTTCCTCTTTTTAAAAGTGGAAGAGATTCTCTTGGTTTTTTATCTTTTACCCCATAGGTTAAACATTTCATGTTGGCCTTTGTGTTGAACTTCCAAAAATTCTTTCCCATTTTTTTGGTAAGATTTACTCATTTACCTGAAAGGCAGAGTTACAAAGAAGCAGTGGCAGAGAGAGAGAGAGAGAACGCGAGAGAGAGGTCTCCCATCTGCTGGTTCACTCCCCAGATGGCTGCAATGGCTGGAGCTGGGGCCCAGCAAGGGAAGTGGAGATGAGCTCAGCATGAGGGAGTAACTGCAGAATGGCCGCTGTGGCTGGGGCAGAGCTGGAGAAGCCCTGAGCGGGGCTGGAGAGGGGAGGCTTCGCAGCAGGCCGTGGCGGGGCTCAGAGACTCATGGCAACGTTGAGAGCAGCGTCGTCTGACTTAGGAAGGTAACAGCTGTTACTGAGGCCCGAGAGCGAGGCACCGGCCTCAGAGGGTATTGTAGGAGAGGGGAGAAGAGGGAGGAGTGGGGATGTCTCCAACGAGCCACCTCATAGCTTGTGACAATTCATGATTTCCTGGGATTTTGTGGGCTGAGAGTCTGGGCTACGGGGCAGGGGAGGCTGGTACTGTGGTGCAGTGGGTTAAGCTACCATCTACAACAGCGACATCCCAGCATTCTCTGTGTGCTCTGGTTCAAGTCCTGGCCACACTGCTTCTGATCCAGCTCCCTGCTAATGCATCTAGGAAGGCAGCAGAGGATGGCCCAAGTGCTTGGGTCCCTGAACCCATGTGGGAGACCTGGATGGACTTCCTGGGTCCTGGCTTCACTCTGGCCCAGCCCCAGTCATTGTGGCCATTTGGGGAGTGAACCAATGGGTGAGAGATCTCTGTCTTTCCCTCTCTCCCTCTCACTTTCTCTGTTACTTTGCCTTTCAAATAAATAAGTAAATCTAAAAAAACAAAACAAAACAAAACAAAAAAAACCCAGGTGGGTATGGCTCAGCCGGGCGGTTCTTCTTGCTTCACTCAGACGTCAGGTGCCACGACACTTCTCCCTATGGAAAAAGTTCCACATGTTTTCTCATCACTCATACATCTAGCCCACGCCTCTTACAGCCCGTGCTTAAATTCCTAGAGCTCAGTGGCAGAAGCCCCCAGGCCTCCTTAAGGCTTAGGCCCAGAACACCTCTACTCACTATCATTTTTTTTAAGATTTATTTAATTATCTGATAGAGCTACAGAGAGAGAGAGAGGTCTTCCATATGATGGTCCCCAATTGGCTGCAGTGGCTGGAGCTGCGCTGATACGAAGCCAGGAGCCAGGAGCTTCTTCCAGGTCTCCCACATGGGTGCAGGGGCCCAAGGACTTGGGCCATCTTCCATTACTTTCCCAGGCCATAGCAGAGAGCTGGATTGGAAGTGGAGCAGCCAGGTCTTGAACCGGCATCCATATGGGATGCTGGCCCTTCAGGACAGGGTGTTAACCTGCTGCACCACAGTGCCAGCCCCTACTCAGTATCATTTCTAGTGCCCACCCCCACCCCATGGATCAAAACAAATCAAAAGGCCAGTCCAGGTGTAGTCCAGGTCCGGAGGTGGACGCCACCTCCTGGTGGGAGGTGTGACAAAAGGCCAGCAGCCACAGGACTGGCAATGGATGCAATGTGAGGAGCAGAAGCAAGAGAAATCAAGGATCTAGCCACCACTGAGACAATTTTAAATTTTATTTTAGAATGACAGAGAACTCCTGTCTGCTGGTCCACTCCCCAAGTGCCTGAAATGGCCAGGGTTGGGCCAGGCCAAACCAGGAGCTGGATCTCAATCCAGGCCTCCCGCTTGAGTGACCAGAAGCTGCTACTTGAGCCATCACCACTGCCTCCCCGGGTGCACATTGGCAGGAGGCTGGTCAGGAGCCAGAGATGGGAATCAAACCCAGACACTCTGATACGGATCACAGAGTCTAACCACTGGGCCCAGTGCTAGCCCCTACCACTCAGATGTAGCCAGTGTTAACATTTTGGGACTTTTTTTTTTTTTTTTTAATTTATTTATTTTTTTTTTGACAGGCAGAGTGGACAGTGAGAGAGAGAGACAGAGAGAAAGGTCTTCCTTTGCTGTTGGTTCACCCTCCAATGGCCGCCGCGGCCGGCGCACCGCGCTGATCCGATGGCAGGAGCCAGCAGCCAGGTGCTTTTCCTGGTCTCCCATGTGGGTGCAGGGCCCAAGCACCTGGGCCATCCTCCACTGCACTCCCTGGCCACAGCAGAGGGCTGGCCTGGAAGAGGGGCAACCGGGACAGAATCCGGCGCCCCGACCGGGACTAGAACCCGGTGTGCCGGCGCCGCTAGGCGGAGGATTAACCTAGTGAGCCGCGGCGCTGGCCTACATTTTGGGACTTTTAAGTCATACCTCTGGGCCTGCTAGAGCCACAAAGAGATACAGTGTGCTTGAAGGGCAGGCAGGCTGTCCCGCCCCTATTCCCGTATTGGGGAGTTAATCACTTCACGCAGACTGGTCGGGAAGTCTCTCTATAATGTCCCAATCTGTGACGGGGCAGGGAAGTGTGTGCGTGTTTTTAAGTCACTTCTGAGTCAGTCTCTGGGGGGATGTGTGCAGGTTCTGTGCAGACACTGCTTGTTTTAGCCAGGAGATTTGAGCCCCCATGGGTTTTGGTGTCTGACGGGAAAGGAGGGATCCTGAAAGCAGTCTCCCGTGGTTACTGAGGGTCGGCTGCCTGTACCATATTTTTCCACACAGCACTTTGCCTGTAAATCTAGGCCTGATGTTTCTTTATGGGTATAATTCTTCAGAGGATATAGTTTATTTAAATTTCTCTTTCTTCTTGAATTAATTTTGGGAACACATTTTTCTAGATAGTCATCCGTTGAATTTGGAATTGCCAGTGTTTTAACATAAAGTGTATGGTAGCTTCAGGATTTTAAAAAACGTTTTTAAGCTATGCATCTTTAACAGAGGAGTCATAGACTTCTGTAAAACTCAGCAGCAGGGTGGACGCTCCCTGCCCAGCAGTCCGTGGTCTTGCAGTTGTCCTGTCTTCCGCAGAAACCGGCTTCATAGTCCCAGATTCAAAACACAGTCTTGCTTTTCATGAGCCTCTGCAGAAGTTTGAGATGTCATTCTTGTATCTTGGAGGGGCCTTTGCTTGTTTGTTTTTACATTACAAGGAGACTTTTTAAAAATGATTTAGTTTACGTATTTGAAACACAGGAGTGACAGAGAGAGGAAGAGAGAAAGAGAGATTTTCCATCTGCTGGTTCACTCTCCAGATGGCCACAAGAGCCCCGATGGTCCAGGCTAGGCCAGGCCAAAGCTAGGAGCCGAGAACTCCATCTGGGTCTCTGGTGTGGATGCAGGGGCCTGAGGACGTGGGCCATCTTCCACTGCCTTCCCCGGCACATTAGCAGGGAGCTGGATTGGAGGCTGAGCAGCTGGGATTCAGAACCCATATGTGATATGAGATGCCAGTGTCACAAGAGAATTTTGAGCACCTTGCAAAGGCAGAGAGAATATTCTAGCAGGCTCCCCAGTACCCACTGCCAGACCTCGGTGGTTACCACCATGGCCAGTCCTGACCCAAGATGTCCCTTCTCTCTGTCCCTCGGAGCCTGACTCCAGACTTCCGTTCTGAGAAGCTGCACACACACAACCACAATACATGTAGCATACATTTTTTAAATTAAAAATTCCCTAATGATATCTAGTCAGTGTTCACATGTCCTTGATTGCGTCTTAATTTTTTTTTTGCAATGGTTTGTTCTACTCAGGTTTGCTGAACCAAAGCCCCTGCATCGTGGGGTCGACACAGTCCCTGAGTCTCTCGATTTCTGTCTCTCTCCCTCGCTGTCTTCTCCCTTCGATTTCACTGTTGCAAGAACCGCATCACTTGGGCTTTGTGGCTTCCCACTGTCTGGATTTGGGCAGGGAGGTCTGTGTGAGCCCCGGGTGTTCCTCTCGGGGGTTTCTCAGATCCAGAGGCTTGATTAGATACAGGCAGATGTCTGGGTGAGAATCCTCATAGATGGTGTTGTGTGTTTCCTGTTGCCCCACTTCGGGAATCAGAGGACGTCCAGTTGTGTTTCTGGGTGATTTCCTTCTGTGACTTCAGGTGTTGTCTGTGATCATTCACCATAAAGGCCTTCATCGTTTTTCCACTTTTCACTTGATTTTTTAATCGATCGTCCATTAGATCCATTTCAGTCAGTTCAGAGAGGTGGCTCCTGAAGGCTGCGTTTCCGTTCTCTCCCAGCGGAAACCTGTCTCTGAGGGGTTTTCTCCCATCAGTTTCAAAGGGAACCTCGGGAAAAGTGCTTTGCTCTTTCCCGTAAGTTGCTTACTCATTCTGCAGGAAATGACTCAGGTCCACAGCACCTTTCAAAGGTGGCCCGTGAGGGATTTTCCTTGGTATCATTCTGAGCTCATGAGTTTTGACCTCGCGGGTTCCTGGTGCTGAGCCTGCTCCTCTCTCTCCCGCTGTGACCCCGGGAGTCTGCGTCATGCCCTTGCTTTCTGCTGCAGCTGTGATGAGAGCTTCCAGACTCAGGTTCTCATTCCTCATTCCTGCTCCAGACGCGGGAGCCACCCTGGGTCCAAGGAGCCCCGTTTCCTCTGGGGAGTTTGTGATTTTTAATTCCCTGATGTATAGCTTATTTGTTTTCTTACTCCAGGTAAATCTGTGTATTCTCCTGTGTCTTCTCCCCACTCTCATTTTTCTGTTGATCAGCCTTCCATAAGATTGTCTATCTCATTAGCCTTTGAAAGGACCAGCTCTGAATGTTGGTGTTCTCTGTTATTTCTTGTCTCTATGCTTGTTTTTTTTTTTTTTTTTTTAAGATTTAGTTATTTATTTGAAAGAGTTACACAGAGAGAAGGAGAGGCAGAGAGAGAGGTCTTCCATCTGCTGGTGCACTCCCCAATTGGCCGCAACAGCCAGAGCTACACAGATCGGAAGCCAGGATCCTGGAGCTTCTTCTGGGTCTCCCACATGGGTGCAGGGGCCCAAGGACTTAGGCCATCATCTTCTGCTTTCCCAGGCCTTAGCACAGAGCTGGATCAGAAGAGGAGCAGCCGGGTCTCAAACTGGTGCCCATATGGGAGCTAGCACTGCAGGCAGCAGCTTTACCCACTATGCCACAACGCCGCCCTGGCTCTATATTTATTTTCTACATCTCTCCTTATTTTCCACTTTTTTTTCCCAGATGTGCTCCTCCCTTTTTCAACTTCTTGGCTAATACCCTGTCACTTCTGAGAGCTCAGTTTTGTTTTGTTTTTTTAAAGAATTTTTATTTATTTATTTGAGAGGTAGAGTTACAGACAGAGAGAGGGAGGGACAGAAAGGTCTTCCATCTGGTGGTTCACTCTCCAAATGGCTGCAACAGCTGGAGCTGGACTGATCCAAAGCCAGGAGCTTCTTCCAGGTCTCCCACACAGGTGCAGGGGCCCAAGCACTTGGGCCATGCTCCACTGCTTTCCCAGGCCACAGCAGAGAGCTGGATTGGAAGTGGAGTAGCCAGAACTCAAACAGGTGTCCATATGGGATGCCGGCAGTGCAGGCAGTGGCTTAACCTCCTGTGCCACCCTGCTGTCCCCCTGTGGAATTCTTTGTAAATGCCTTTTGTAGAGCTTCGGGAAGCATCTTCCACGTCGCTTGCTGTCTGATCTTCACCTCCCACCTCCATGTCTTTGGGCTCTGCGTCCTCCGCCTAGTCTTCCACATTACTGATCTGCCCTTCAGCAGTGTCCATTCCGCCCTGCAGCCCATCTGCTGTGTTTGCCTCTGCTAGTTTCCAAGATCTTTAGTTGACTCCTGTTTACAGATTCTGCATTCTACCATGTGTCTCCAGGACATAAGTGAAATACCGGTACATCAAAAAGTTTGTGAAAAATGGAATTAAAAAAGAAGCTCATTTTGGTGCAAAGCATTGTTGAACTTTGGAAAGCTGAGTTTTTGCCTAGGGCTGTTCAGGCACTGGCTGTTTGCTTCCAGGGCGAGGATATCAAGTTGCTGATATCAAGTTGGACCATGAACCAGGGGAGCCCACAGCTCCCTCACCTTGTGGGTGGGGTTGTGTGTGTAGGTTTCCCCTGGAGCCGCAATGAAAAGGTACAGCAAGAACTGTGAGTGTCAGTCTGACCAGCTTCTGTCTTGCACACTGTCACCATCAGCTGCTCACTTCCCCCAAGGGCTACAGCAGTGAGACAGGGCACAGCTCCTGGCCTGCCCGTCCACCTGCCTCCAGTGAGACGTCTCTCTGGCTGCAGACACAGGGAGCTCCGTTTTGCTTTTCTGCGTGTGTGAATCTGAGGAGCAGGTCTCTGCTGATCTGTAGTCTGCCCTGTCCTTCCTGGTGCTGACCTGACCTTCCCTGCGTGCGTGTGGGGCCTGAATGCGTGGCGCTCTTGTTTTGTAGCTGTCTGTGAGCTTACTGGAGCCTGCAGGCAGGAGAGTAAGGGAACAGCACCCAGCGTCTGTCTTCTCTGTGGAGTCGCCCCCCAGGCACCTCATTGCCCCACCTGGGGCAGCTCTGTTACAGCTCCTCTGTTTCCTGGCGCAGGCTGGCGAGGGGCTAAACCGCAAGAGTCACCCACTCCTGAGGTCCTGGCTGGTGGCCATGGGGGCCTCCTGTTTCCAGCATGTGCCTTGGGCAGCCCGGAGCCTTCAGCCCCGCCATGCCTCCATCACATGCACCCTGGTTTCGCCTTCCTCTTCTGTTCCTGTGCTCATGGGGCTCACTGGCACTTTTTGGATATGCTTAAGCATTTCCAAGGTCCTGGTGCCTGCAGCCTGGGCTCAGCCTGCGATCTTGCCCCCGTCTGCCTGCACCGCTGGGCATCTCTCGGGCTCAGTTTGCAGGCAGCTCTGAGTGCCAGCGACAGTGCCAGTGCCAGGCATAGGGGCTTTGCGGTTGGAAGGCACAGGGCTCCCATCCTGCCCCTCCCTCCCCCTAGTCCTCGGCAGCACGGCCGTGGTCCAGTCCGTCTGCACACGCGAGCCCTGCAGATGCGTGCGTGCCAGGCAGTCCCTTGCTAAGTTTTTTCTCTTCCCTTGTTGGGAAAACTGTAGCTTCCCCTGGATTCTGTGTCTCTTAGTAAAAAGTGATAATCATTGTATAATAAAAACGAGGGGTGCTTAAAAACTGGGTGGGTCTTTGATTTCATTTGGCTCTGATCTGTTGACAGCCTGGAATCTAAAACGTGGCCAGTCCCAATTGTCCAGTAGGTGTACGGCTGAAAGGTGGTCAGCCTAAAACCAGATCATCAAAATTCCATTGTCTTAATTAAAGCTGTGGAATTCCTGTTTTAATTACAGTTTTTGAATACAGTGCCCTCCTCCCCCCCCCCCCCCCAAATAGCAACACCTGCATGTCTGGAGGAAGAAGCATGGATTTGGCACATTCCTGGCGAGGCAGGGCCAAGGGCATGGCACAGGGTCCCTACCTGCTCTGTCTCATAGAGTCATGGGGCTCTGGGCTCACAGTGGGTGGGCAGGGGTGTGCGCCGGCCCAGAGGCGGCCTCCCTGCCCCTTCTCAGCCTCCACTTCTGGCTTCTCCAGGTTTCCGCAGAGTGACGCAGAAGCGACTTAGAACCATGCACGTACTTTTCTGGAGGGGCACAAATGAGACACTGGAGAGACTTCCAGCCGCCAAGCAGCAGTCTGCACAGAGTGAATTAACTCCCCCTTGGGAGGACGGGGACGAGGTAGCTGCCTGACCGTCCCTGTGACTCTGACGGCTCTGCTGTGGGTCCTGCTTTTCCGCCCTCGCTGAGCGGGGCGGGAGAGCTGTGTGGCTCCCTGCAGGAATTCTGCAGCCAGGGCCTGGGGTGCAGACATGGGCTCCGCCTCGGGCAGTCCCCAGTCTCTGTAGGTGGAAGTAATACCAGCACCGAGAGGTTACAGGAACGGTGTCTCCTTTGAACAAGGGAGTGTTCCTGTTCTCCCTGTCCCTGGAATTTCTACAAAACAATGCATTTCTAGCTTTGTGGCTATCGCTGTAATGAAATCTACAAACGTAAGAAAATAAACAGGAGCTTTAGGAAGTTGCCAAGATAAGCCATCAGAAACGTCTGTTCCTAAATTTGACCATGGGCAATGTCCATTTTCTCTTCCTTTTTTTTTTCCTCTTAGATAAAAATGAGCTTAGACTACCCCCCCGCTACAGTGTCGGCTGTTGTGACCGTCTGTTCTGGGGTCGGGGGGGAAGGTATCTTTCACATGTTCACCAGCCACCCTGCAGCTGTCTAGGGCGAGTATGTTGAATGCAGGTCGCAGACAAATCCTGAAGAGAGGCCGTGAGTCAGGTTTCCCAGGCCCTGGGCCTTGGTGGCAGAGGCGGGCATTCCTGGGATGTTTGTGGTTACTGAGAAACCATGGAGATCCTTGCTTTAATAATCGGAATAGCACTCTTTAAAAAAAAAAAAAAAAAACCATTGTTGTCCGGCCAGGGTTTGTACTAAAAGGAAGAGGTTTGTGCTCTGCGAGTGAGGTTTTCCAGACAGGAGAAATGGCCGTGACTGTGGCAGCCATGGAACGGCGAGGGCCCAGCTCAGCCAGCCCCGTGCTCAGCTACCCGGAAGGCTGCCGGTCGCTGCCGACCAGAGACACCTGCGTGTGGGGGTCTGCGGTGGTTACAGGGGTGTGAGAGACTGCTCCCCTTCCGATCGGTGTTATCTTTTCCAAGGATGAGTTTGCGGCGTTGGCTTGAGCCTTTCCGAGCGCACGCGTGCCTCTCAGACGCACGCGTGAGATCTATCCACGTGTGACCGTGGGGGCTGCAGAGGCCCCCAGTCCGGGCCGGTGCGTCTCGGCGCTGTGCTCTGCATTTTGGGTGGAAGGTGCACGGCGGTCCCAGGCACGAGGCAGGTCGGCGGCGGCAGCCTGTGTCGCTGAACGTGAGGGGTTGTATGTCTCTGCTGGAGGACGGCTGCAGGGAAACAGGAGACTCAAAGCCCAGGGGAGCAATGCCATCGAGAGATGCAGTCGGCGGGGGCTGCTGGTGGTGCCACGCGGCCCTGGCTTCACTGTGTTTTAGATTTTGCCTTCTTACCTTTTTTTGCATTTACTTATTATATGGAGAGACAGTGAGAGAGAAATCTCTCCAATGGTTCACTCCGCAAACAGGGATGGGGACAGGCTGAGGCCAGGAGCCAGAAACTCATTCCCGGTCTCCCACGTCGGGGCAGAGGCCCAATTACTTGGATCGTGGTCGGCTGCCACTCAGTTTCACAAGAAGTTGAAATTGGAAGCAGCGCTGGGACTCGAACCCAGGCCCTGCAGTGTTGGGTGTGGGTGTCTGAGGCAGTGACCTGACTGCTGCTCCAAGTGCTATCCAGGCTCAGTATAGCTTTAACATGCATTTTTCTGTGATGAGTGAGGCTGACGATGTTTTAGCCTGTGTGAGAGCTGCTTATAAAGGGGCTTTTCAAGAAGTTCATGGAAAATGTATGTCATGAAAAAACGATACATGGATTTCAGATTTTTTTCTTGTAATTAGCAGATACCATTTTTTAAAAAGATTTACTTGACAGGTAGAGTTACAGATAGTGAGAAGGAGAGACAGACAGAAAAGTCTTATATGCACTGCTTCACTCCCCGAATGTCCGTAATGGCTGGAGCTGGGCAGATCTGAAGACAGGAGTCAGGAGCTTCTATCCCATCTCCCACATGGGTGAAGGGGCCCAAGCACTTGGGCCATCTTCCACTGCTTTCCCAGGCCATCGCAGAGAGCTGGATAGGGAGAGGAGCAGCCAGGACTTGAACCAGCGCGCATATGGGATGCCGGCACTGCAGGCAGAGGGTTAACCTACTGCGCCACAGCGCCAGCCCCAGCAGATAGCATTTTAAGCATATAATAATACTGCCTTCCCCCTCTTTAGTTATTGAGATAATATATCTTTAATTCGCGTGGTCATCAAAGGCTTAATGCCCCACTCAAGAGTTCAACAAGGGAAACACGAGAAGACCATAGCTCAGCAGGGATGTAGGCCAGGACTATGCACAGTAATCAGATGAAAAGATGCCGATGTTACTCACATACAGCACTATTAAATAATCAAAGAACATGCAAACTATACTAGTTTATCATTCTTAGCATTTGGGTGACAAAGATATAAAGCAGAGTTTGACAAAACCATGTGTACATAAGATGGATTCGCACTTTAATCCCATTTTCCCCCAGATCTTTCGAAGCCCGCTCTTCCCTGCCCTTGTAAACCCTCTCCGCATGCCTCTTGCTATCAATTTGAGGGGCTCTGTCACTGTCCCTTACCGATCCTGTGCTGGCCCCGGACCCCACGGCTGTTAGCACACAAGCAGAGGCCTCGTGGAACCCCCAGGGAGCAGAGAGCTGCAGGGAGAACTTGGAACGCTCAAGGGGCTGAAGGAAAAATGTCCTGTGTTTTCCCTTATTTATATGTGAATATATTAAATATAAAATATCTAGGGAGATATTAACACATATGTAAAGACTGCCTGAAAAAACATTTTAAATTCTGGACATTAAAAATGCTTAACGTGGGGCTGGCATTGGGGTACAGCGAGTTAAACCACCGTCCCATATCTGCCCAGTGTCCCGTATCTGAGCATAGGTTCGAGTCCCGGCTGCTCCACTTCCTATCCAGCTCCCTGCTAGTGCGCCTGGAAAAGCAGCAGAGGATGGCCCAGGTGCTTGGCCCTGGCATCCATGTGGGAGACCAGGATGGAGTTCCTGGCTCCTGGCTTCAGCCTGGCCCAGCTCTGGTCATTCTGGCCATTTGAGGAGTGAACCAGTGTGTGGAATCTCTCTCTTTCTCTCTTTCTTTCCCTTTCTCATTCTCTCTCTCATTTTCTCTCTCTCTCTCTCTCTCTCCCTCTCTCTGTCTCTCATTCTCTGTCCCTATCTCTCGGTGTATCTTCTTCTCTCTGTCCCTCTGCTTTTCAGATAAAGAGATCTTTAAAAGATATTTACGGAAATATAAGGAGCTACCTTCGTGTGTGGGGAGACACAGCAGTGTCAGTGTCAGTTTTCTTGTTAGTGTCAGTTCTGCACAAGCTGATTCCAGAGGTCAGTGCAGTGGCAGTAGACACACAAACAGGAAGAAGAAGAAGTTTTATCTACAAAAATAAGCCTACAAGAATAGCCAGGAAAATTTAAGTGGAGAGGGGTGGGTTGGGGGGGCACGATGACAGTGCCACCGCCTGGGTGGGGACTGTGCTCCAGGGAGACCCCACAGCAGAGACAGGCCAGCACGTCCAGGGGGGACTCCAAGCAGAGACAGGCCAGCGTGTCCAGGGAGGACGCCGAGCAGAGACAGGCCTGCACGTCCAGGGAGGCCCCCGAGCAGAGAGACAGGCCGGCACATCCAGGGAGGGTCCGAGCAGAGACAGGCCGGCCCGTCCAGGGAGGCCCCTGAGCAGAGACAGGCCAGCGTGTCCAGGGAGGACCCCGAGCAGAGACAGGCCAGCACGTCCAGGGAGGCCCCCGAGCAGAGACAGGCCGGCACATCCAGGGAGGGTCCGAGCAGAGACAGGCCGGCCCGTCCAGGGAGGCCCCTGAGCAGAGACAGGCCAGCTTGTCCAGGGAGGATCCCGAGCAGAGACAGGCCGGCACATCAAGGGAGGCCCCCGAGCAGAGACAGGCCAGCTTGCACGTTGCTGGTGTTTGCTCCTGAGTGCCATGCTGGTCCAGAGAAGTAGCGCGGTGGACTCAGGAACTGCGTGTTGCATTGTCTCGCCGCACCAAGGTCAGTGTCATGTGGACTAAGTCTTTAAACAGGAGCATTCACATCAGCAGACACCGGGGAAGATGATGAAGTTAGCAGCTGTGGGCTGAGGGTGGCCTCTGGTCTCTAAGCAGCAGAAAGGAGACTGTGGAGGGAAGCTGCGCCCAGCAGCTCTCTCCAGTACACACAGCCCCAAGCAGGCGGAAATTACTTTTTTACGTTTATTTGTTTGAAAGGCAGAGTGATAGAGAGAGAGAGAGGGAGACACAGGGAGACAGATCTCCCGTCTGCTTGCTTACTGCCCAAATGGCTGCAGCAGCCAGGGTTGGGCCAGGCCCCAGCCAGGAGTCTGGAACTCCGTCCAGGTCTCCCCCAGGGCAGCAGGGACCGGAGCACTTGGGCCAGCATCTACTTCCTCCCAGGCACATTCCAGGAGGCCTAGTCTTTTTTTTTTTTTTTTTTTTTTTTTAAGATTTATTTTCTTTATTTGAAAGAGTTACAGAGAGAGGTAGAGACAAAAAGAGAGGTCTTCCATCCCCTGGTTCACTCCCCAAATGGCTGCAACAGCCAGAGGTGCACCGATCTGAAGCCAGGAGCCAGGAGCTTCTTCCAGGTCTCCCACGGGGTTGCAGGGCCCAAGGACTTGGGCCATCCTACACTGCTTTCCCAGGCCATAGCAGAGAGCTGGATCAGAAGAGGAGCAACTGGGACTAGGACCGGTGCCCATATGGGATGCCGGCGCTTCAGGCCAGGACTTTAACCTGTTGCGCCACAGCACCGGCCTCCCTCCCAGGCACATTAACAGGGAACTGGAGCAGAAGCAGAGGAGCTGGGACTCAGAGCTGGCCTCTAATATGGAATGCAGGCGTCCCGAGGGCAGCTCAACCCACAGAGCCACAGCAGTGCCCCACACCCCAAAATTATTTTCAGTGTGAATTATGTGTGTCTGGCAAAGCACTAATGTCCTTCATCTGCAGAAAGCACTTGCAAACCAATGAAACATAGAACTGTAGCTGGGTTCGTAGAGAAAAACTGACGGATGGGTGTTGTGGCTGCCGCTTGTGGTGCTGGTGTCCCATACCCCAGTGCTGTGCCCTGGCCGCACCTGGGGGGCCTGGCTCAGAGTCCTCGTTTGCCCTCAGGGGAGCCTCCAGCATCCCACTGGGCAGACCCTGCACACAGGCCCGGGGGAGCAGGGGTGGAGTGTGCCGGGGCTGAGGTGGCGGGGGCTGCCCAGGGCTTCACAGCACATCCTGGAGAGTACTGTTTGTAGATGGCTGATATTATGTTTACAATATCCCAAGGAATCCACAAAAAGCAATTTGATCGCTTCAGGGGAAAAATATTGAAATCGGTTGTGGTTATTCATATTCTCGGTGAGTGATCTGAAAATGGAATTAAAAAGGAATTACATTTATAGTAGTATCAAAAAGACTGAAACAGTTGGGTATAAATGTAGCAAAAGAAGGACAAGGATTGTATGTTTAAAACTACCAGATATTGTTGAAAGAAGTTAAAGGCAAAGCAAACAGGAAGCTGTCCTGTATTCTTGGATTTCCATGGCAGTTCTCTCCCAGTTGAACTACACATTTAATGCAATCTGTATCAAAATCTTGTCTGAAACTTCCTCACAAATTGTTAAGCTAAGCTTAAGATTCGGAAGGAAATGGGAGATCCAGAATAGCTAAAACCATATTTGAATAGAGGCGCAGAGGTGGAGGGTGCGCAGTGCCTGGTTTCCAAGCATCCTGCAGTGTGGTCCTGGTGTAAGGACAGACATATGGATCGACAGGAGAGAACAGCCCCCAAAGAAGCCCGTGTGTGTCTGGTCAAGACGATTCCGTGAGAAGACTGTGGTCTTCATCAAATGGTGCTGGGACATGGGACAGCACTTGTGAAAGAGTGAGGCTGAGCCCTCGTCTACACAGCACCCAAAAGTTAGTCAGTGAGGCTGGGCCCTCGTCTACACAACACCCGAAAGTTAATCAGAAAGAATCACAGAACCAGATGTAGGCGCCATAGTTAAAACAGTGCCAGAGAAAAACAAGATTCAATCTTCATGCCCTTAGATTAGATTAGGCATGACAACAGAAACACAAACTGCAAAAAGAAAAATAGATAAGTAGTATTTCATCACTTAAAGTGTTTGGTGATTGTGGTGCAGCCAGCTAAGCCACTGCCCCCTACAACGTCAGCATCTCCTGTGAGTGCTGCTTCCCGTCCCAGCTGCCCCACTTCCAATCCAGCTCCCCGTCAAGGCACCTGGGAAAGCGGCAGAAGATGGCCCAAGTGTCTGGGCCTCTGCCACCCACGTGGGAGACCTGAATGGAGTCTCTGGCCCGATCCAGCTCCAGCCAGTGCTGCCATTTGGGGAGTAAACACATGGAAGGAAGAACTTTCTCTCTCTCGCTCTTGCTCTCGCTCGCTCTCGCCCGCTCGCTCTCACTCTCGCTCTGTCTCTCTCTTGTTCTCACTCTATCTCTGTGCCTTTCAAATAAACAAAGACATCTTTTAAAAAAATGTGATAGAAAAGCCATCGTCAAGAAAGTGAAAAGAAAGCCTATAAATATTGGAAAGTATTTGAAAATCACATATCCTGTGAAGGACTTACATCCAGGTTAGATAAAGAACCCTCACAATTCAGCAAAAATAAATAAATAACCCAGTCCAAAAGTGAGCAGAGGCTTTGAGTAGACATTTGCCCAAGGAAGGTATAAAATTCTCCAGGAAGCGCATCAGATGGTGTTCAGCAGCGTTTGTTATTAGGGGAAATGCAAATGCAGACCACGATAAGATATGGCTTCACACCCACTAGAACGCATGAGATAAAAATGATGGGGTGAGCACGCGCAGAGATTGAACCCCTCCACATCACGGTGGGAGGGTAAGACGGTGCAGCCATTTTGGAAAAGAGTTTGGCAGTTTTTTCCTCAAAATTTTAAACACGGTGTTACCATGGACCAGCAATACTCCTAGGTACGTACCCAAGATAATTGAAAATATATGCTTGGGGCCGGCACTGTGGCATAGCGGGTAGTGCCAGCATCCCATGTGGGTGCCAATTCGAGTCCCTGCTGCTCTGCTTCCAATATATCTCTCTACTGGGCCCCTGCTCCTGCATGGGAGACCCAGGGGAAGCTCCTGGCTCCTGGCTTCAGATTGGCTCAGCTCCAGCCACTGCAGCCATTTGGGGATTGAACCAGTGGCTGGAAGCTCTTTCTCTGTCTCTCCCTCTCTCTGTTTGTAACTCTGCCTCTCAAATAAATAAATAAACCTTAAAAAAAAAGAAAATATGCTCTCAAATATTCATAATAGCCAAAAAGTGGAAAAAACAAGATAAACAGTATATCCATGCAATGGACTATTATCTGGCAATATTACAGAATGTTTTAATGCTGCACGCTTCTGCCTGGTTGGAATTGGAAAGCATGCTAAGTGCAGAGAGCTGGTCACATGTTGTATACAGTGCCACGTGTTGTATGATTCCGTTCACGTGCAGCGTCCAGGTAGGCAAATCTGTAGAGGCAGAGAGTGGATCCCTGGCTGTCAGGGCGTGACTGCTTGTTGGTACAGGGCATCTGTGGTGTGATGATGTGTTTTAAGATTAAGAGTGGCGATGGTGATACAACTCTGCAGATAAACTGAAACCCAGCAAACCATGCGTTGTGAAACAGTGAGTTCTGTAATTTATGAATTAGATCTCAATAATGCTGTTTTCTTTTAAGTATGGTCAAATGGACCAATCTCCTGTTGCCAGTAGGTCTGAGTAACAGTTAAGAGAATTGTGTCCTAGGTTAAGAGGCTTACACGCCTTTAGGCTGAAAAGAAATTCAGCCTAATTTTCCTCAAATGCTTGTGTAGTTTCATTTTTTTTTTTTTTTTTTGACAGGCAGCGAGGACAGTGAGAGAGAGACAGAAAGAAAGGTCTTCCTTTGCCATTGGTTCACCCTCCAATGTTTGCCACGGCCGGCGCATCACGCTGATCCAAAGGCAGGAGCCAGGTGCTTCTCCTGGTCTCCCATGGGGTGCAGGGCCCAAGCACTTGAGCCATCCTCCACTGCACTCCCGGGCCATAGCAGAGGGCTGGCCTGGAAGAGGGGCAACCAGGACAGAATCCGGCGCCCCGACCGGGACTAGAACCCGGGGTACGCCGCAGGCAGAGGATTAGCCTATTGAGCCACAGCGCCAGCCTGTGTAGTTTCATTTTTAAGAAAGATTTGTTTATTTGAAAGGCAGAGTTACAGAGAGAGAGAGAGAGAGAGAGAGAGAGAGAGAGGTCTCCCCAATGCTTGGCCAGGGCTGGGCAGAGCCAAAGCCAGGAGTCTGGAGCTTCGTCCATGTCCTACATGGGTGCAGGGGCCCAAGCACTTGTTTCTTCTACTGCTTGCCCAGGCCATCAGCGGGGAGCTGGATTGGAAGTAGAGCAACCAGGACTGTAACTGGCGCCAGCATGGGATGCCTGTGTCGCAGGTGGCGTCTTTACCTGCTACGCCACAGCTCCGGCCCCTGTAGTTTCACTTTATACGTTCAGAACGAACGCTGATCCATTTGGAATCTTCTAGTGTATTCTGTAAGGAACGGATCTGACTGTATCAGCCTCCATGTGCCTTCCCCAACCCACAAAACCATTCATTGGCAGCTCCTGTTTCGGTGACTTTCCCTCTGTGGCCGTGCCACTCTTTCCCGTGACGGGAGACGGCGGAGGGTCCCAGCACCTTTGCCCACAGACAGTGTCAAATCGCTTGTCAGGCAACTGGTTACACCCAGTTTTTATCACAGTCATCTCCCGTGGAGGATCTTTATGGCGATTAACCAGACAATTAATTCCAAACGAGGCCTCCAGGATTTAAAACTACATTAGCTGTACAGCTGACCTCTTAGGAATGCTGTTGGGTATTCCCCACATTCTTAAACAAGATCCTTTAACAAGACCTATTAACCGAAGTAAGCTCAAAGGCCACTCATTCAAACCGCAACCCATCTCTCAGAGTGGCATTTTTTCCCAGCATTTTGGGGGTATATGTGACACAGAGTGTTCTTAAGATGTACAGCACGATGATTCGATATATCTATACGCTGTGAAATGGTCCCACAATCAAGTCTGTTAACACATCCCTTACCTCCAGAGGTGTGTGTGTGTGTGTGTGTGTGTGTGTGTGAACAGTGAGGATTTGCTTTCAACAGAGTTCAAGTATAGGATGCAGTATTATTCTGTACAGTCACCTTACTGGGCATCACCTCCCCAGAACCTGTGCATCTTAGAACTTGCTGTTCCTACCCTTGGACCAACATCTCCACTACCTCCACACCCTGCCCCCAGTCACCACACTTACCCTCTGCTTCTTTTATTATTATTGTTTTTGTTGTTGTTGTTGTTGTTGTTGTTGTTGTTGTTGTTGTTTTGATAGGCAGAGTTAGACAGTGAGAGAGAGACAGAGAGAAAGGTCTTCCTTCCTTTGGTTCATCCCCCAAATGGCCGCTACGGCTGGCGCACTGCGCAGATCCGAAGCCAGGAGCCAGGCGCCCCCTCTTGGTCTCCCATGCGGGTGCAGAGCCCAAGGACCCGGGCCATCCTCCACTGCCCTCCCAGGCCACAGCAGAGAGCTGGCCTGGAAGAGGAGCAACAGGACAGAATCCGGCGCCCCAGCTGGGACTAGAACCCCGGGGTGCCAGCTCCGCAGGGGGAGGATTAGCCTGGTGAGCCGCGGCGCCGGCCCCCTCCCTTCTCTGCGCTGGCTGTTGGTGGATCGTGCAGCATCTGTCTTTCTGTGCCTGGCTGGTTCCACGTCACGTGACACCCACGTTGTCACAGATGACGGGACGGCCCTTTTCCAGGCTGCAGTTTCCCATCGCGTATCTGTGCCATCTGTTTGTTTAACCTACTCAGCCGCCCCAGACACAGCTTTTCCCTGCACGTTGGCTGTTGTGAGGAACGCTGTGGTGACCGCGTGGGTGCAGGTGACCACGTGGGTGCAGGCAGCTCTTTCACACGCTGATTTCATCTCCCTAGAGTGTGTGTGCAGCAGTGCAGTTTCCGGATCGCACGGCTGTTCAGTTTTTCATTTTTGAGGCCGACCCTGGGGACCTCTTACCTCTGCCAATGCCACCCTAACAGGTGTGAGGTGCAGGCTCATCCCACCCATCCATGATGCCAAGCCTCTTTTAGCTCTCCTCGGCCATTTGTGCGTCTTGAGAAAAATCTCTCTTCAGGGAATGGGCGTTTGGCACAGAAGTTAGGGCATCACTTGGGATACCCACATCCCATGGTGGAGTGCCTGGCTTCCGTCCTCAGTTCCTGCTCCTGATCCTGCTTTCGGCACAGTGCAGTCCCTGGGGGCAGCTCCGACGGCTCAGGGACGGGAGAGACCTGGATTGAGTTCCTGGCTCCCAACGTCGCCCCTTACCCCCGCCATTGCAGACATTTGCAGAGTGAACCATCCGATGGGCTCTCTCTCTTCTCTCTCTCTCTGTCTCTCTCTCTGTCTCTGTCTCCATCTCCGTCTCTTCCTGTGTGTGTGCGTGTGTGTGTGTGTGTATGTGTCTGCTTCTCAATCATAACTTTGAAATTTTTTTAAAAGTTTCTTCAGGTGCATCACCCATTTCTAATTGGGCTACTACTATTAGCCATTGAGATGTATGAGTTCTTTATACATTTTGAATACTAAGCCTTATCAGGTATGTGCTTTGCAAACACCTTCCCCCGCTCATAGGCTGCCTTTTCGTATGATGGTCGTTTCCTTTTCTGCACAGAGCTTTTTAGTTGGATGTGCTTCTTCATACAGTTCACTGTTGGGTGTGGAAATTTTTGTGTGATTTTTGTGTGTCAATTTCGTATTCTACAACTTTGCTAAGTTCGTTATTAGTTCTGACAGTGTTTTGGTGGATTCGCTAAGGGGTTTCTTTATACAGGATTATGTTATCTGCAGACAGAGACGGCGTCACTTCTGCATTTCTCACTCGGTGCCTCTCCCGCCCCGGCGAGGACTTCCGCTCTGCTGCATGGAAGTGGTGAGGATGTGCCCTGCCTGCCTCCTGATCCTTCCTGGTCCCAGAAGAGAAGCCTTCCGCTTTTCAGCGCGAAGGTGATGACAGGTGTGGGGTTCTCGTATATGGACTTGAGTGTTGCGTGGTGCATTCCTTCTGCGCCTGAAGTGCTGAGATGATTTTTATCATGAAAGGATTTTGAATTTTGTCGAAAGCTTTTTCCAGATCCGTCAGATGACCCCGTGATTTGTATCTTCCGTTGTGTTCTTGCGGCACGTTGAGTTTATGTTCCTGGCTGCATCGCGGGAACGCGTTCCACTCGGGTGTGGCGTGGCGCCCTTTCCATGTGCTGCTAAATCTGGTTGGCTAGAGTTGCTGAGGGTTTTTTCACCTGAATTTGCCAGAGATGCTGACCTGCAATTTTCCCGCCTTGTAGGTCTGTGTCAGCTCTGTGGGGAGGACGATGCTGGCCGTGTGAGATGAGTTTGCTGGTGTTCCGTTGTCTTCAGCTGTGTGAGAGTTTGGACTGGGGTTAGTCCTGGTTTAAATGTTTGGTCACGTGCACCTGGGAAGCCATCGGTCCCGAGCTTCCTCTGCTAGGAGATGTCTGATGCTTCTTCCCTCTCCCTCGTTGGTGCCGATCTGTTCAGATTTTCTGTTGCTTGAGGATTCGGTGTCGGCAGGTGGGATGCTTCCAGGATGTGTCTGTTCTTCTAGGCTGTCAACTTGTTGGTGTGTGACTCTTCACAGCCGTCACTTAAACCCCTCGTGGCCTCAGCTGTCACGGCCTCTCTTCCACGTCTGATTCTATTAATTGAGTCATCTCTCTCTTTTTTTTTTTTTCCTGGTAAGTCTGGCTAAAGTTTTATCAATTTTATCTATATTTTAAAAAAAACCAACTCTTAGCCTCATTGATCTTTTCTATTGTCTTTCTAGTCTCAGTTTCATTTGTTTATGCTCTATCTTTTTTTTTTTTTTTTTTTTGACAGGCAGAGTGGACAGTGAGAGAGAGAGAGAGACAGAGAGAAAGGTCTTCCTTTGCCGTTGGTTCACCCTCCAATGGCCACCACGGCCGGCACGCTGTGGCCAGCACACCACGCTGATCCAATGGCAGGAGCCAGGTACTTATCCTGGTCTCCCCTGGGGTGCAGGGCCCAAGCACTTGGGCCATCCTCCACTGCACTTGCTGGCCACAGCAGAGAGCTGGCCTGGAAGAGGAGCAACTGGGACAGAATCTGGCGCCCCAACCGGGACTAGAACCCGGTGTGCCAGCGCTGCAAGGCGGAGGATTAGCCTAGTGAGCCACGGCGCCAGCAATGCTCTAATCTTTATTATTTCTTTGTTTCTGATAATTTTGAGCTTAGTTTGTCCTTTTTCTATTATTGAGCTATAAAGTTAGGTTGTTTATTTGAAATCTTTATTGCTTCTTTTTTTTAAGATTTATTTATTTGCTTGAGAGGCAGAGTGACAGACAGAGAGAGGAAGAGAAGAGAGAAGTCTTCCATCCACTGGTTCAGTCCCAAATGGCTGCATTGGCCAGAGCTGTGCTGATCCGAGCCAGGAGCTGCTTCTGGGTCTCCCATGTGGGTGTAGGGCCCAAGCACTTGGGCCATCTTCCACTGCTTTCCCAGACCACAGCAGAGAGCTGGATTGGAAGTGGAGCAGCCGGGACTCGAACCGGCGCCCATATAGGATGCCGGCCTGCAGGGGGATGTTTAACCTGCTGCTCCACAGCACCAGCCCCCATTGTTTCTTGTTTCTTTTTTTTTTTTTTTTTTTTTTTTTTTTTTTGACAGTGAGAGAGAGAGACAGAGAGAAAGGTCTTCCTTTGCCGTTGGTTCACCCTCCAATGGCTGCCACGGCCGGCGCACTGCGCTGATCTGATGGCAGGAGCCAGGTGCTTCTCCTGGTCTCCCATGGGGTGCAGGGCCCAAGGACTTGGGCCATCCTCCACTGCACTCCCTGGCCACAGCAGAGAGCTGGCCTGGAAGAGGGGCAACCGGGACAGAATCCGGCGCCCCGACCGGGACTAGAACCCGGTGTGCTGGCGCTTCAGGTGGAGGATTAGCCTAGTGAGCCGCGGCACCGGCCCCCCATCGTTTCTTAATGTAGGCACTGAGTACTGAAAGCTTCCCCGAGGAGCTGCTTTCGCTGTGTTCCATGAGTCGGTCGTGTTGTGTGTCCGGTTTTATTTGTCTTAGGATACTTCCTGATTTTCCTTTGATTCCTTCTTAAACCCTGAAATTGGTTTTTCAGGAATGTATCCTTCCATTTCCACGTATTTATGGATTTTCCAATTTTCCTCCTGTTTTGTTTCTTTTTTAAAAATTTCTTTTAAATTTATTTGAAAGAGTTACAGAGAGAGAGAGAGACCGAGAGAGAGGTCTTCCATCCGCTGGTTCACTCCCCAGATGGCTGCAACCGACAGAGCTGTGCCGATCCAAAGCCAGGAGCCAGGAGCTTCTTCTAGGTCTCCCACATGGGTGCAGGCGCCCAAGCACTTGGGCTGTCTCCCATCTTCCATTTTCCACTGCTTTCCCAGGCCATAGCAGAGCGCTGATCAGAAGTGGAGCAGCTGGGACTTGAACCAGCACCCACATGGGATGCCTGTACTGCAGGCGGCGGCCTTTTTGCTACGCCACAGTGCCGGCCCCAAGGATTCCCTCTCGCTGTGCCACTAATTGTTTTATGACCATTCTGCAGCTCTGCTGTTTCTCTCCAGCCTTTTTACCGTATTTC
Source organism: Oryctolagus cuniculus (assembly GCF_964237555.1). NCBI lineage: Eukaryota > Metazoa > Chordata > Mammalia > Lagomorpha > Leporidae > Oryctolagus > Oryctolagus cuniculus. Next base: position 10,223,263 of record NC_091443.1, read on the forward strand.
TTCATGATGTGTGGATTTTTACATAATGGGGGGAAGGAGCTCTTTTTCTGGGCTGTACGCCGGGCGGCGTGCAGAGGCCCGGGCGCCTCCACTGGCAGGCACAGTCCCGGGTGGAGGGGACGCTCAGGCTTCCTCCCGCCCGTGCACCTCTGCCTCCCGGCCCATCTCCCGCTAGCCGCAGGCGTTCCGGCTGTCACTCTGGCTTCCCTCACTTCTGACCCAGAGCTAAGTCAGCAAGATCTAGACGCGGCAGCCTGGCTGGCTGACTCAGCCTGGCCGTTCTCCGATGCCCGCAGGGTAACACGAGAACGCCAGAACTCACAGTTGGTAGAATTGGGCCCGAACCTCTAACTTAATTTCAAAACACAGTCGCAGCGACTGGCGTTGACTTGGGGGTCCTGCTGGGGGCAGGCAGGGGTCGATGCACGCCCCGTACTCGCCTTCACTGAGCCGATCAGCAGTGCCTCCAAGGTCCGTGCCGCCATCTCTCCGTGTCCTGGCGGAGCGCAGGAGTGGGGGGAGAGCGCGCTGGGGGCCTGGAGCTGGGTGCACACTGTGGGGGTGGGTGTCGTGCAGCTCAAGGCGAACCCCCCCCCCGCCTGCCCTGGGGCTCCTCCCCTCCCCCAGCACATTCCCGCTGTGCATTCCCGGCCCGTGTGTATGACTAAGGCCTCAGAGACTCGAATGAGCTGGAAAGCCCCAGAATATTAGTTGACCCAGTGTAAACTTTGCCCTGCCTTGAGCCCCACAGCTGTTGTGTGGACGCAGCTGTTTCTGGGGCCGCACTGTGGGCGACGGGGCCGCAGCGAGGCCGTTCTCAGAAGGGGGCTGGTGGCCTGGTTCTCGTCTCTTCTTCCCAGGAAGGCTCTGCACCCCCGGGCCATGCCAGGTGCCAGCACTGAAGGGCAGAGTTGTAGATGAGCCCCTTCCTGGCATGCAGAGAGGTCAGGAAACTTTTGATGAGCACCTGCTGTGTGCACCCGTGGCAGTGAGCGAGTGGGCACTGCCCAGCCTGTGCGCAGACCAAGCAGAGATCCAGGGCCTGGGTCTGACCTCATGCAGGCAGAGGAAGGAGAAGAGAGCCAGAAGGGACAGCGCACAGGTCCCCGGGGAGGACCAGCTGCTCTGGGCCTGGTTGGAGAGGGAGCACCGTGATAAGCAGGGCAGGGTGGGGCTTAAGGTTTATTTATTTTTTTAAAACTCAAGAGTTACAGAGAGGCAGAGAGAGAGAGAGAGAGAGAGAGAGGTCTCCCATCCACTGGTTCACTCCCCAAATGGCCACAAAGGCCAGAGCTGTGCCAATCCGAAGCCAGGAGCTTCTTCCAGGTGTCCCGTGCAGGTGCAGGGAGCTGAGGACTTGGGCCATCTTCCACCACTTTCCCAGGCCACAGTAGAGAGCTGGATCAGAAGTGGAGCAGGCAGGACTTGAACCGGCGCCCATATGGGATGCCGGCACTGCAGGCGGTAGCTTCACCCGCTGAGCCACAGCGCCGGCCCCAGTCATGCAACATCTTTTACGTGAGCCAAGATGCTGAGCCAGACATCTTGAATACCTGCCAAAAACCAGGCACCTGATGACGAGTAGAGCCGTGACCCCACGTCTAACCATGCGGTGCGGTCATGTGTCCCTCACCGCACGTCTCCTGTAGCACCGTTCTCGGTAGAAGATGCACTAGAGACAGCGAGCGACACTGAAACGACAGGACGTGGAGAAAAGGGTTTCCAGAAGAAACCTCCGAGTCCACGGCACAAGAAAACCCGTGTGGCCTCCTGGGGCCCCCATTCTAGCCAGTAGTGGCAGCGTCTGCCATCCGCAGTGGGCACGTCCACCGCTCCTTACCAGACTCACAACACGGCCATCAGCCTGCTTACTCACACTGTCTTGTCTGCTCAGTGCTCCCTCAACTATAGACTTCTGTCCCTGGCTGCTGTGTCCAAGCGTCCTAACCCGCTGCCGAGAGCCACCGCCCCTCCTGGGGGTCACAGGGGACCGGCTCTTCTGTCTCCGTATCTGCCAGCTGCACCACTTTCTGTTAGTGGGGGGCAGTTGAAGGAAGTGCCTGTTTTCTGTGATCATGGTCGTTTTTCCCCAGAAGGAAGACCAGATCAGCTTTGTGGTTGCCCTGCCCAAGCCCTCGGTGTGACCCCGACGGGGGAGCAGGGCCGGCGTCTGTTGGAGGAGTCTGTCCCGCACTCGAGCTGTGCCCGCCTGTCTCCACAAGCGACGTCCCCGGGGTTTCGCTCAGCACAGAGTAGGGGTTAAATATTTACAGAGCGGTGAGCAGTGGGAGCCGCACTTCGGAAGAGGGACTGAGCTTAGGGAGGAGTGCGTTCCTGTAGCACTGCGGTGCTGTTTCTAAATGGGGGAGGGGGAGGGAGAGAGAGAGAGAGAGAGAGGAGCTGGGGTGGAGAGAGAGGAGTTGGGAGGGAGAGAGGAGGAATGGGGGCGGAGAGAGAGCAGGGGCCAACAGTTTTTACAAACAAAAACAATGGACTCCATATACTGTGGCACTTTGTGAAATTCGAGGAAACAGTGAATTAGAGCATTTATTTTGGCAAAATGTTTTGGAAATCCATGCGTCATTTTGCTGTACACACATTTTTCCTGAGCCTGCCCACACACACTGTCTGTATTCATTGGGAACTTTTTTTTTCCCAAAGCATGTTAATCATACATAATCTATGAACCTGGAATAAGCTGTTTGATGCAGTGTGTTTTCACATGTGGCATGTTTTCACGTGTGGTGTGCTTTCACATGTATGTTTCCGTATGTGGTGTGTTTTCACATGTAGCATGTTTCCTGTGTTGTGTGTTTCATGTGTAGCATGTTTTCGCATGTGGCGTGTTTTCATGTGTAGCATGTTTCCGCGTGTGGTGTGTTTTCATGTGTAGCATGTTTTCGCATGTGGCGTGTTTTCACGTGCTGTCAGTCAGTGTGCTGTGTTCTCCCAAGGCCCATCTCTACTCAAGGTTGACGTGATGGGATGAGTATGAGTATTTCTCGTGCTCCTCTGTCTTCGGATCGTCAGCTTCACCGGCTGCATGACGGCCCCTGATGTTGAGGTACCAAGAGGCAGCGCGTTGGAGAGCAGAGGAGCGGAGACCCCTCGCTCAGCTTCTGCTCACCCCCCGCCCCGTTCTGGAACTTTCTGCACCAGTGTCTTCATCTTGGCCTCCCCATCTGCAAAGTGGCCAGGACGCACGAAATTAGATGACATCCGGGAGCCCTAGGCACCACCGCCCCCTCAGCCCTGGCCACTTCCTGGCCGACCGATTCTTCCCTCCTTCCCTGGGCTCCTATGGGAGACTCTGCAGGAGCAGGGGCCAAGCGGGGGCGGGGGTCTTTGTTCGAACATCATGGCTGCAGGCAGATCCCTAGGCGAGCCGGCGGCCCCTCCCCGGGGTTCTTGTTCTGGAGGATGGCGCTCTTGCTTTCTGAAATGGCCCGCCCATCTGCCAGGCCTCTCGCCGTGGAGAGTGCACAGAGACCGGGACAGCTCCACCGCACTTGGCCGTGATGAGCGTTGTCAGACTGCATCTTTCACCGTGTCAGGTGGACACAACATGGCTGCGTAGGACCAGCTAGTGTTTGTACTCCTGCATGCCCTTCCCCGCTACCGGATCTGTCTGTGAATCCCCGTCTCTGTTTTATCAACACCTTCCCCGTGCTTCGGTGGGGAGAGCCGCGGGACGCGCAGCCTGCCAGCTGCACCTGCCCCTGAGCTTTTCTGATGCTCGGCGGGCTGGGGCTGAGCCGCGGCCATCTGGAGCTGCCTCCGAGGGTCACCCTCCCCTGTGCACCCCCAACCTCTGCATCTCCCCGAAGCAAGAAAGGGTTGGATTTCACTGTAATGCGACCCACGGATGAAAACTGCTGCCGGGGCTGAAACCCAGCAGAAGCGACCTCCGGCTGAAGGCTGGCAGGCTCAGGCGGCTCACGGCCGCAGCCGACGAGCTGGGAGGCCGCCCCTCCCCGGGGGACACGTGCTGTGGCCTTGCGGGGACTCGCCGGCCGACAGCTCGGCAAGGTCCTTGCCCAACGATGAGCAGGTCAGTAGCATCCGAAAGTTCGCTCGTGTCTGCTCCGGGATAAGCCAGCGTTGAGAGAGCATTTATTTTTTTATTTTTTAATTTTTTTGGCTTGCTGCCCTGTTGACAGGGGTGAAATGGGGATCACACACACACACACACACACACACGAGAACTTACAGGATTGACTCTGCCCTTGTGCCGCCTTTCCATTGTCCGGGTCTGTAGGGGAAACAGCAGGAAGAGGATTTGTTCTCGTTGTTGGGTCGGGTCGAGAGAGGTGGCTTAGCAGTTGCTGTTCTAGAAGACAAGGTGGGACTGTTTCCTGGGGAGCTCGGGGCAGAGCACACCTGGGACCAAGGAGCAGACAAAGGCGCTCTCTGGGCTACGTGGCTGCACACAGCTTGCCCCGGCAGGTGCTGCTCCGGGATCGTCAGGAATTCTACCTGCGACCTCCAAGAGAAGAGTGGTTCAGTGCGCTTTCTCTGCTGCCCGGATCGTTTGTTTTTCTAAATCAGGAGTTACGGAGAAGGTGTTTAGTGACCCCGTGACTGGCCACTAAGAATCTTCCCTGCTAGACCTGGCTGACTGTGAATCGCACAGTGTGACCAGAACTATTTCCTTGTAAACAGAGTGTGAACTGAAGGACTGCGGTGTTTGGTTCCAGAGGTTTGTACGTGCTTCGTGCTTCTGTGACCAAATGTCTCTTTACATAATGGGCTTTAGCTCCCGGTGCGCTGAGATACGGGATGGAGCCCCCGAGAGCCGTGGGCGGCACCCAGCAATGCTCACCTGCCAGTGTGGCTGTCACTGGACATGCCTCCTGTATCCTCAGATAACCGCTCACACCGACCTCGCCATTCACTGCACTTCATGGCTCCCCTTACTAATCGACATCTCCTAAAACCAAGCTGGCAACCAAATCTAAATAAATAAAAATGAGCTGGTCAGTTGGTTTCCCCTGCTCGCCCTCTCCCGGGTCAGGCGTGCAGGCTAACTGCGCACTGGAGGCGCGTGAGGAGCCTCTCTTGTCTTCATCCATAGGTTGGCTGGAAATTTTCTCTGCCGTAGAGGAAATTCACGACACAAACCGTGACTTCAAGAACAAACAGTCATTTTCTCAGCTTTGAGGCGAAACCATTGTAATGCGCTAGTCTTGTTTTTCTACTAATTCTAGGCATCTTTGTGGGTCGTTAGTGTTTTCCTGAAACAGATTAAGTTTGGGGGATTAGACTTTGCAATACAATTTTAATCCATATGAAGAAATAGAGCTATATGTGTTGCTGTATAAAAGGTTCTCCTATGGACAGTGGTTGGGGACGAAGTGCAAGTGATTGGATAACCTCAAGGGGTAAAAAACGTTCCCCAGTGTTTTCAGTTTTAATCAAAGGTCCCCGATTCTCAGATACAAAGCTGTGGTGTTGTTAGAGGAGAAATTACAAGAATGGATGCTGACCTCTAGGGGAAGGTGTGTGTTGGTGGTGTTATATTGCCATGGGATTTATTTTTTTTTCCATGAGAATTTGCTGTTTTATTACCCATGCAATATCTTTGAGATGTTAAAAAAGCAACCATAATTCCCTGATGAAAAGTTTGGGAAAGAAAAAGAAAACCTCTTCTGATTCTGTCACTGATCCCCAGGTAGTCCATCTTTAACACTCAGTATTTATGTATTCGTCTCCTTTTCTTTCAGCTTAAGTGAATATCAGCTGTTCCCTCTGTAATTTCAGGAAAGTTCTTGGAAGTTTAAATTAAATGCGCATTCATTAATGGATGTTTTCCCATCATGTCCTTCCACAAATTTGACTGGACCTGGGCTTCAGTACGAGTGGACAGGCACAACTTAAGAAAATGAGATTCAAAATAGAAAATTAACACAACGTTCAGAATGCAAAGAAACCTGAGCAGGGTCTACATGGCTATTACATTGCTTACTCCACCTGCTTGGTGGCTTTTAAAGGTCAAGTTCAAGTAAATCACCGTTGTATTTTCACATGCACTGTGTGACCTATGCGTGTCCTTGCATCTATCCCAGGATGCACCTGCACAAAGTCCATGACCTTGAGCTGAAGTTTAGCTGTCGGTGCCTATGTCCGTAACTGGATAGAGGAGGTTGCCGTGCAGGCCCGTTTGTGTGTGCACATCTCTCATTAAAGAGCACTTGTTTAATTCACAAGATGGGCAGTGGCGTGATGAAGTGCGCCCTTCTGAGAGACGGCACTGCGGTTAATGCTGTCTGCGTCCTCCACGCCTTGCTAATGGCCTTTCTTCCCCGGCCTGCTCTCCGATATCCCAGGGTCTCTGAAGGGAAATAATTAATTCATGGGCACTGGCAGTGTGTGCTGGGAAGCAAGGCTGCCTTATTCACATGTGTGACCACTCACACACCAAGCAGCCAGTCACACGCACACACGCACGATGACCCCACGCACGCACAGCAGCCCTGTGCTGCCCCTGCAGCAGGGAGCGGGTGCGTTACGATCCTTTGGTGGTGCGTTTTCAGCACGGTTGCCTGAAGTCCTCCGGGCCCATCACAGTGATAAATGCCTTAGCTCCGTCTTTCTGCAGGGCGGGCTCAGGCTGCGTGGTTGGTGGGCTCCACTCTGCAGGTCGCACGGCCAGCCCTGCCCTGGGGCCTGATATTACGACCCACCTTTTGTGCCACGATCATCGTGGAACATTTCAAACATACAGCCAACCAAGAGAGTTGAACCGTAGGCACGTGTGTACCTACCGCTAGATTCTGGGTTAGCGTCTCGTGAAGTTGCTCTCGTTTCCATGCATCCTGTTTTTAATTATTTCAGAGTAAGTTGTAGACATCCGTACTCTTCACCCTTGAGCACTTTAGCATGCATGTTTCTGATCAAGGGTCAGTGGTGCTTGGAGTGTTTTTAGGTAAAACGTCTAGAACGTGAAATGTGCAGGTCTGAGGTGGACTCTGCTAATTTCTGACGAGTCCAGCGCCTGTGTAATGGACCCGTCAGCCCTGACCGTTCTCCCACCCCTCCCTCGTAAGCGTGGCTGCACGCCCGCCCCCGGGAGCCGCTTCTCTGGTTATATTTTAAAACACAGCTTAGAACAGCATATAAATATAAATGGAATCTCACCTGGCTCCCTCACTCACAGTCATCGCGCGGATCAATAGTCTTGTCTTTTCGCTGGGGAGTAGCTACAGAACCACAGTTTGTTTATCCAGGCGCCTGGGCACGGGCACGTGGGCCACTGACGTGAGGAAGCAGCACTAGAGAGCCGCCGTGAACATTACCGGATAAGTCTGTGGCCGTGTTTCAGTATTCTGTCTACCAGTGGAATTGTTGGGTGCTGGGGTTGGTGCGTGTTTAGTTTCCTGAGAAACCATCAGACCTGTTTATCCTCTGTCCATCTTTCCAGATTTTAGCCATTGTGGTCTGTTTGAAACATCTTCCAGTGTCCAAATCTCTGCCGATCTTTAATTGTTGTCTTCTCATTGAGTTACAGGATTTTTGCTGTTACGGGTAGCATTCTTTTGGATTTCATTTTAGCCGGCACTGTGCCTGCTCCCTTTGGAGCGGTGTCTGTCCACGCACGCGCTTCAGGCTTAGCACTGCCTGTGCCGCAGCAGCGTCCCCGCCCGAGGGTCTTTTCTCTGTGCGCCGGCTGGGGAACCTTTGTTGACTCTCACGCCAGGACGATCTTCTCCCATGTGGTTTTCCTGGAAGCTTCCTGGTTTTTACACCTAAGTTTGGTGGGGCCCGAGGTCCATGTCAAGTTCATGTTTGTGTGTGGTGAGAAGTGGGGGCACAGAGGACGTACACTTGTTGCTTTTCCCAGTCTACTGCTAGGGCGCCCTTTACAACTCACCTGGCCATGCAGGGAGGAGTCCCTTTCTCAGTCTGTTCTGTCCCCTGCAGCTGTTAGTCTGTGTCAGCCCACACTGTTTGGGTTACTGTAGCTTTGTGTTAAATCTGGAAACCAGCAGGGCCAACTCCCCAACTCTCCTCCTTTTCTTTTTTCTTAATTATTTGACAGATAGTGATATGGACAGTGAGAGAGACAGAGAGAAAGGTCTTCCTTCCGTTGGTTCACTCCCCAAATGGCCGCTACAGCCGGTGCTGTGCCGATCCGAAGCCAGAAGCCAGGTGCTTTTCCTGGTCTCCCATGCGGGTGCAGGAGCCCAAGCACTTGGGCCATCCTCCACTGCACTCCCGGGCCACAGCAGAGAGCTGAAAGAGGGGCAATCAGGACTAGAACCCGGCCCATATGGGATGCCGGTGCCGGCCCCAACTCTCCTCCTTTTCAATATTGCTTCGGTTATTCTAGATCCTTCAGATTTCCATACGAAATTAGCATCAACTTGTCCCTTTCTGTTCCCAGCTGTGGTCAGGAGTAAATTGAATCTGGATTAAAATCAGAGAGAATTGGCATCTCAGCAGTGTTGATTTTCTAGTCCGTGAGCCTGGGCTGTCTTCGATTTGTAGGTCTCGTTCTCTCTCTCACTTGGCAGTGTACTGATCTCGCTCTTCTTTTGTTAAATTTATTTAGCAGCATGTAATTCTTACGCTTTTGTAAATGAATGGACTTTTATTCTTTTCCAGATGTTAGCTACTATTATGTGATACTTTGTGATATGAGTGTTTCGAAACCACCTTGTTAGCATTTACATAAAAAAAAAAAAAAACTGGCTAGTGCTGCGGCTCACTAGGCTAATCCTTGGCCTGCGGTGCCGGCACACCAGGTTCTAGTCCTGGTCGGGGCGCCGGATTCTGTCCTGGTTGCCCCTCTTCCAGGCCAGCTCTCTGCTGTGGCCAGGGAGTGCAGTGGAGGATGGCCCAAGTGCTTGGGCCCTGCACCCCATGGGAGACCAGGATAAGTACCTGGCTCCTGGCTTTGGATCAGCACGATACACCGGCCGTAGAGGCCATTTAGGGGGTGAACCAATGGAAGGAAGACCTTTCTCTCTGACTCTCTCTCTCACTGTCTAACTCTGCCTATTAAAAAAAAAAAAAAAAAACCCTCAGCTTATTTCCTTGTCCTTCAAAGAGCCCCAGCCTCAGGGCTGAGGAGCAGAGCCCGGAGCTGGTGTGCCGCTGTTGGCTGAGTGGCCTGGCCTGTGTCTGTGCTGCCCAGTGGAATCCACCTCCTCCCTGACTGCAGACTTCCCCGTAGAGGGCACGGGGACAGAGCTCGCCACACTGGCTCTCTAGCCCCTGGGAATCTGGTGGCCTTCACTTTTCTCCCTAGGAAAGGAGAGGGGGAGGGGGAGGGAGAGAGAGAGAGTGTGTGTGTGTGTGTGTGTGTGTGCACTTTGTGTGCAGTTCAGAACACTCAGGAAGCCCCTGCTGCCTGTGTGTTAGCTGTTTGGGGCCCCCAGACCCCTCTCCGTGCAGCCCTGTTCTGGAATGGGAGTGTGACAGGGCAAGAGACGGCTTCCTCTCCGCTGGTCTGCAGCGCCCAGCACCGGGTGTGGCCTCGCACAGCTGCCTTGTGCGTCTGTGGAGGAGCCCAGCCCTGCTGCACCGTGGCCTCCTCTGAGCCCCGCCTCTCCCAGGTAGCGCCAGGTGCCCAGTGGACCTGGAGCTGCCCCCACCTCCTCCACGCAGGGCAGGCCAGCGTCCACTCTTAGAGAACAGGAGCGTGTCCCAAGCAGGGCCGCCATCCAGGTAACCCAACTGGCCGAGCCAGGAGGTGTCTTCAGGCCACCTGGCCAGTAACCGCTGTGGTGCACGGGCGTCCCAAGGCCTGGAGTCTCCAAGAATCGCCCGGGGTCATTCCATGGTGTATTTGTATTGGGGTGGTAGGGACTGGGACTGCCGATTTAAAGCTGGCTCTCATTGGGCTGTCTAGAAGGAAAAGGCTGGGGACAGAGGGTAAATGTCCACCCTCCCCCCAGAATGGATCTTTCTGCTTCCACTGGGCACTCTGACCCTCAGCCCTCGTCCCTAAGCCTCTGCTCCCCAGATGCTGGCTGTGAGCTCAGCGGCCAGCTTCCCTCCCCACCAGGCGGCTGCCCTTGGCCCTACGGGATCCCCTGAGCCACGCTCGGCCGTGGGAGCCTTTGCAGAAAGCTGGCCCCGGCGTGTCCCCCTGGAAGGGCTGCAGGTACCCGGATGAGAGGAGTTCGGTGACAGTGGCATTGCAGGGCCATCTCCTCTCTTCCTACCGCCCGGAATTAGGTCACAGCGCATCCCTCTGCTGTCCTCTCCTGAGAGTGGGCACCCAGTGACGGCGATGCCCCGTGTGTTTCCTCCCGTGCAGGTGCCGGAGTCATGGGCAGCAAGCCGTCCACCCTGGGCGGTGACTGCACAGCGCAGGCCCTCAGGACAGAAGATATCCACGTCGCCTACAGACGGGGAGACTCCAGCAGGGCCAGAGACCTGCTCCGAGAAGCTTGCGACGAGAGCACATCGCAGCTGGAGAGGGTAGGACTCGGGCCACACGCGCCGTCCGCGGTCCCTGCTTGTTGATTTCCTTATTGGCATCGTGGTCTGGAAGTGCCTCCTTCCGCGTCAACATCTGTGGGCCGACTTCAGCTGCCCAGACCCGGCCTCCGTTCCCGGGAGCCTGTGAGGGGCAGGTGTGGGGTCACAGAAATGTCAGGAATGGGGGGCACCTGTAGATTGAACGGTGTTCTTTCACACTTGCTGCCGTTAGAACAATAGCCCACTCTCAAAAGAGAAAACTTGAGACCCTACAGTGGCACGCGCGGTCTCTGGTGTGTCCTTTGCAGCCTGCTGACCTGGGCAAGCGCTCTCGGGCACTCTGTGGGTCCTGTCGCATACACTGCTGGCTGTCACCTGGTGCCACGTTCAGACTTTTCCCTGTGACGAAACGTTTTTATGAACATCGCCTTCAGTGGCTGAGCAATGTTCCGTCACATAGAGAGGCTCAGTCCATGTCCCAGGGCCTCTGGACCAGGGAAGCCGAGGCTGTCAACTCTCGGAAGCCTGAGTGCTAGCAGGGGGGCTGCTGGGCTGAGCGTGTCCCCCTCCCAGAGTGAGAGAGCAGTGCACCTGCGGTCTTTCTAGTCTGCAGCCCATAGCCCGTGGGTGATGCTGCCCGCACGCAGGCCAGGTCTTCCCACACAGTCCACTCGACTCACACTAATCTAGTTGGGATGCAGTCCCAGAGACGCCCCCGACATAACGCTTTTCTGGGTTTCCAGGCGTCCTGTAATGTACCAGCTTCCTGCTGGCTGGGTCGGGTTGTTTCTAGTTCCCTACTAACCGTGCTATGCTGAGTGCTTTGCCCGACTCTCCTCCCCTGAGGCTGTTTTCTAAGGGTTACTTGCAGGCACTGAGGCTGGGAACCTGAACGTTTTTAAAGTCTGGGATGCCGAACTGCTCTCCACGGAGCTCTAGCCAAGGACTTGGGGCGGCTGTTGCCACCTCCTTGCACCCGTGGCCACTTCTCATTGGCTGTTACCATGCAGACACTTCACGGCTGTTCCATTTGCATCAACTTGATTAGCGTAGGTTGCGTATTCTCCATTTAATTGGCAGTCAGGAATAATTCAGGTCCTAACCCTCCAGCCCTTTCCCAGGAGTGTAAGAGCCTGGAGGGAGGTCGGGGTCCCGTGGGCTCCCTCTGCCCGCGGATTTGTGGCTCGTTCTGCACAGTGCAGGAGCGCAGCCGACCCGTTCCCCTCGGAAGGAGGCAGCTTCAGAAACCACGCAGCACTCCAGAGGCATGAGCTGATCCCCAGCGGCTCCTGGAAAGATCGCCGTGGAGGGAAGGCAGAGCAGGGACGCCTCTCCCCTTCTGGCTAAGTGCACCTGACAGAGCAGGGACGCCTCTCCCCTTCTGGCTAAGTGCACCTGAAACCCTTGGCGTGGCGTCTGAGACAGAAGGCTGTGAACCCCACCACGGGTAACAGTTCCACTGCCCCCGTCAGCTGCGACCACGTGGGAAGGCTGACTCGCGTCCATCTCACGGGCTTACCCGGCAGTACGGAGACGCTTGGCCTCCGCCCAGCCCGTGGGCAGCCTAGGGTCCCCTCCCTGCCCGGCACTGGCGAGGAGTCCCTGACACGCACCAGTGGGTGTCTGGCTATGCAGCCCCCGGGGGAAGGCAGCAGCTCCCTCCTCCCTACCAGTGCACAATTAGTAGACGCTAACCACACGATGCAAATGAGATACAGAGTCATCAAGCCCAGTTGCCCAGAATTTCCAAGTTCTGATAAAAAAAAAAAAAAAAAAAAAAAAAAAAAAAAAAAAAACTTCCTCATTATACCCAGAGCCAGGAAAATCTCTTTTTTTGACAGGCAGAGTTAGACAGTGAGAGAGAGAGAGAAAGGCCTTCCTTCCGTTGGTTCACCCCCCCAAATGGCCACTACGGCCGGCGCGCTGTGCCAATCCGAAGCCAGGAGCCAGGTGCTTCTCCTGGTCTCCCATGCGGGTGCAGGGCCCAAGCACTTAGGCCATCCTCCACTGCCCTCCCGGGCCACAGCAGGGAGCTGGCCTGAATTGGAGCAACTGGGACAGAACCAGTACCCCAACCAGGACTAGAACCCGGGGTTCCGGCGCCGCAGGTGGAGGATTAGCCTAGTGAGCCGCGGCGCCGGCCCAGAGCCAGGAAAATCTCAAACTCAGTGAAAAGAACGAGCAGATGCCAGCACCGACTCTCTCAGTAGAATTATCTATCTGACAGCGTGCAAGCAGGCGTCCTAAAACTGCTTCCGAGGACAGCTGTGGGCACACATAAATGAAAACCCTAAAGTCTCAGGGGAAAACAGGACCTGCAGCAAAGAAATAAAGCTGTAAGGAGAACAGGCGAACAAAGCAGGAATTTTAGATTCTGAAAGTGCAAGAATGGAATTTTTAGTGGATCTAGTGTTCCTGCTACTGGAGTTCCAGAAGGAGAGTAGGTAGAAGGCGGGACTGAGCGGCTGCTCCAAGAATCGGTCCTGGAGATGTCCCCCGGATGGCAAAGGACACAAACACCCAGACTGAAGGGGCTGAGTGAACCGGAGAGGCTACAGCTGGTAAAATCCGTCCCAAGGGCATAGCAGTCAGACTTTAGGAAATAAAAGAAAACAAACCAACCAACCTGAAGGCAGCCCGAGAGACATACACCTGGCGTGTAGGGGAACAGCGATTCAGCCGGCAGGAGTTCCGCAGTAGAACCACAGAGCCAGAAGGAGCCGATGTGTGGTTTTGAAGCCCTGCAGCCCACACAAAGGCAACCCAGAATGCCACACCCGGAGGACACACCCCTCAGGAGCGAAGTCTGCAGGTAGGGGCACCCAGGACAACGGACAGCCCAGAGGATGCCTCTCCTAAGGGAAAGCCCAGGGAGAGTCCCTAGATCAAAACCAGCGAGGAGGGGCCGGCGCTGTGGCGCAGCAGGTTAACGCCCTGGCCTGAAGCACTGGCATCCCATAAATCCCGGCTGCTCCTCTTCTGATCCAGCTCTCTGCCGTGGCCTGGGAAAGCACTAGAAGATGGCCCAAGTCCATGGGCCCCTGCACCTGCATGGGAGACCCGGAAGAAGTCCTGGCTCCTGGCTTCAGATCGGCGTAGCACCCTGGCCGTGGTGGCCATTTGGGGAGTGAACCATCAGATGAAGACCTCTCTTTCTCTCTCTCTCTCTCTCTCTCTCTCTCTCTGCCTCTCCTCTCTCTGTGTAACTCTTTCAAGTAAAATAAATAAATCTTTAAAAAAAAAAAAAAACAGGGAGGAGAGAGCCTTGGGACCCCCAGAGTGAAGCAGAAACATGGCAGGAACCAGGCTGGGTGACTTAATAGACCTTATCCTCATGTTTAGTTCTTTAAGTTGTTTGACAATTGAGGCAAAAATTATTATGTTGCCTAATGTGGTTCTTGATGGAGAGGAACTATTTACGATATTACAGTTGCTCGATCAATTAGGGAGAATAAAATGGTGCATAAAATGTTGAAAACAGTAGCTTTTGATAAGATATGTATGTGTAGTGTAATACCCAGAGCAACCACTTGAAAACCATACAAAGAGAGATACTGAAAAACTGTAGAACAATCGAAATGGGGCTCACAAAATGCTCAAATGACTTACAGGAGGAGAGAGAAATTGAAATGGAGAAATGAAAAAGAAAACAAGCAGAAAGCAAAGAAGTAGCACTGCACACGCAGCATTTAAATAATTCTGTTAAATGTAAATGGTCTAAATACATGGACTTCAAGGCAGAATTTGGCAGAGCAGATAAAAAAAATGCATAAGCAGCGGCCGACTGTGAGGGTCTCTGGGAGGCGCATGGCAGTGTCCTCGCCTCACCCCTACCTTGGTGCCACGCCTGGAAAATCCAAGGCCGTCCAGGAGTCCCTGCTCACCCGCAGGCAAGGGGGCGCCATGTCTCTCACGACGAAGAATAGGGATCGTGAAGCTTAGAGTTGGGGCAGCTGCTGCCTTTGTATTTCGGTCATCACAGCCGAGGAGAAGGTGGAGAAACCGAAGCAGTACCCGCCCCTCGATCCGGCCGTGAAGGAGGTGACACGAATGAGATTCACTAACTTAAACGGTTAACAATTTTCAGAATTTACAAAAAAGCATTAGCAGCTGTAAACTGTCTACGATCAGACCACTTCAAATAAAGTGATGTAAGTGGGTTTGAAGTAAACACGGGAAAATAGATACCATGCGAGCATTCATCAGAGAAAAGAGGAGTGGCTGTTTTACTGTTAGATGGACTTCAGCAAAGAAAATTGCAAAATTTGTGAAATAAACCCTGATGCAGCAGAAGGGACAACGGACAGTCGCACGTCAGTGGTATCCCTTTCTCAACAGCTGACAGGAACGGAACAGGATACAGACGAACTCACGGGACCCGGCTGGCAGTCATGAAACTCCCAAGTGCACCTTAGAATCCAAGTGTCCACAGAACCTAGATCAGGATAGACCGCATCCTGGGGCATGAGACAAACCTTCGTGATTCCAGATGACTGAGATTATACTGAGCATCGAAGGAGTCAAACTGGAAATCAGTAACAAAAAGATAGTAGGAAGATCCCCAGCCCCTGGAAATGAACCACAGAACTTTTAAGTAATCCATGGTTCAAAGAGAAAATTTCAGAGGAACTTCAATGGAATGAAAATGGAGACCTGGGGCTAACAGAGAACAGTGCTGGGAGGTAAGTCTACAGCACTAAAAGCCGTATTAGTAAAAGGGAGGGTGGGTGTTTGGCGTAGCAGTCGAGTTGCTGCTTAAGGTGCCCACGTCCCATATCAGAGTGCCTGGCTTGAGTACTGGCTCCTCCACTTCCGAGCCAGCGCCTCGCTGAGCTCGTCTAGGGAGGCAGTGGGTGAAGGCCCAAGTGTTTGGGTCCCTGCCACCCACGTGAGAGACCCAGATGGACTTCCTGGCTCCTGGCTTCAGCTGGGCCAAGCTCTGGCTGTGGCAGGAACTGGGGGCCTGAACCAGCAGGTGGAAGCTCTCCTTCTATGTCTCTACCTCTCAAATAAAATGAAAATAAATAAGGGGAGAAAGAGAAAAGATGTAAAGTCTCAAAGCAATGAACTTCGACCCAGAGAAGCTAGAAGATGAGCAAATAAACCCGAAGGCAGCAGAAGAAAGGAAATATTAAAAATAAGAGCAGAAAATTAATGAAAGTTCAAGAGGAAAAACAGTGAAACAAATCTGGCTCTTTGAAACGATCAGTAGAATTGGAAAAGATGCAGCAGGACGAACAAAGACAGGAGAAAGTATCGGGAAGAAAACGGAGACTACCGCCGTGGGTCCCACAGGGACACCACGCCCCTAAATCTGACAGCACGGATGAAATGGATCAGACTTTGGACAGCCAAAGCCGCCACAGCCCATTCAGTATGAAATGAAGGGATTCTGTAGTTACTGGAGGAAATCTGTGGCCGAGACTGCTCGCTAGTGAATGCCACCCAACGTCTGTGGGAGAACCAATGCCACTTCTACCCAGTCTCATCCAGAAAATGGAAGAGGGGCGAATCCTTTCCCGGCGCTCCTGGGAAGCCGGCATTAGCCCTGATGCCAAAGCCAGACGCAGGTGGTACAAAGAGCCGCCGAGGGCCTGCGGGACCGAGACGCACAGCTCCAGGGGTGTACGGGAGGACTGCTCACCCTGACCCAGCGGGGCCTCTTCCAGGGGTGCAGAGAAGCTTGGGGGGCAGAACCGACGGGCTCCTCCACACGAGGACACCTGACAGCTAAATCACGCCGTGGCATCAAGTGACACAGGGTGCGCGCTGGAAACCTCAAGTACTTGTTCACGACCTAAAGCCGAGGGCCTCTCAGCAAATTATGAATCAAGAGGAACTTCTCAACTTGACCGAGACACCTCCAAAAATGTACGCATTCGTCGTTGCCGCCGCCCTGCTGCGCTCTCTGAGGCTGGGTGGTTTATGAAGGGTGAGGGTCGTTTTCGTTCATGGTTCCAGAGGCTGAAGACCTAGATCAGGCAGCCCCTTCTGGCCAGGGCCTCGCCTCCATGGGTACTTCATCACCCCACGGGAAAGTGGAGAGACCAGCAAGTGTGCGGCACGGGCAAAGCACCCGGTGCAGCCCCACCTTGCGGCTCTGGAGAGCATCGCATTAATCCCACTTGTGGAGGCTCAGCCACCTCTTCAAAGCCCCCCTGCTTTCCCCTGAGAGCAGGAACAAGGCCGGATCTCCACTCTCAGTATGACACCAGAGGTGCTACTCAGGAACAGTTGTGACCTAATTGGATTCAGTAGGATACCGTTCAGTACTTAACTAGAAGTTCTAGCCAGGGCAGCAAGGCAAGGGAATAAAATCAAAGGCATTCAGATGTGAAAGGCAGAAATGAAACTGTCCATTTGCAGGAAACAGAATGATCCAGGTAGAAAAATCTATGAAAGAAACCATCTGTAGAAGATAAAAACGGAGCCGTGCGTTTGGCACGGCAGCCTAAGGTCTCCGCTTGGATGCCCGCATTGCAATCAGAGTACCTAGTTCAAGTCCTGGCTGCTCCACTTCTGATCCGGCTTCCTGCTCATGCGCACTCTGAGGGGAACAGGTGAAGGCTTAAGTCCGTAATCCCTGCCACCCATGCGAGGGGCCTGGATTGTGTTCCAGGCGCCTGGCTTTGGGCTGGCTCAGTCCTGCCTGTTGTCGGTATTTGGAGAATGAATCAGTGGGTGGAAAATCAAGCTCTCAACATTAAAAAGCCAACAATCCACTTGTAAAATATATGCACTCTGGGAGGGGAGTTGAAGAGGATGTATAGGTAGCAAATGGCTCACGAAATGCGCCCAGCATCACTGCACACCCGTTAGAACAGCCAGAATGAAAAACGCGGACGATACCACAATTCTGGTGACGGTCAGAACAGCTGTGTCTCTTGTACACTGCTGATGAGAATACACAATGATACAGTCTTGGCAATTTCTTAAGAAAACTAGAAACACCCTACCCACAATTGTTCACAGCAGGTTTATTTGTAACAGACAAACACTAGTACAACCGAGAGCTCTCAGCAGGTGAGTGGCTGAATGTACTGCGGAACAGCCTCCAGCCACGTCGAGCCCGTCTCCGAGGGCCGCAGTCTTAGTGACTCCACGCACCAACGTGCTCGATGCATCGCAGAGATGGAGAGAGAATGGAGGTTGCGCGGAGGAGACAGGAGTGGGTGAGACTGCGGAGGGGCAGCCCGCGGGAGCTCTTTACGGTTGATGGCCGCAATGCTGTGTCTCGGTGCCTCGGTGGCGACGCAGTGGCAGAACCACATGCGTGCGTCATGCAGCGCCAGGTTTCTGGTCTTGACGTCAGGCTGCCGCTGTGTAAGATGCTGCTGATGGGGGACTTGGGTGAAGGATCTGAGGCCGTCCCGGTGCTATCTTTGCAACTAACTATGAATCTTTGATTATTTCAAAGCAAAAAAAAAAAAAAAAAGAAAGAAAGAAAAAGAAAAACAAGTCAGGAATTACACCTTTTTACATTTAAAGCCTTTATACATTTTTTACATTGTAATTTTATAATTTTAATTAGGCGTTTTTACATTTTAAACATTTATTGTGTTTAGAGGCAGGCAAAAAAAATGGATCTAAGCAGTTAGAAGCCAGGGTCAAGGCTCCTCCCAGTGTAGCTGTGACCTCAGTGGGCACAGGGGACTTCTGAGTTCACGGGTGTTCTCCTTGGCCTGGGGCTGGTTCCATGGCCATGTTCAAGTAGTAATTCATGGGAGCGTACACTTAGCAGTTTTTAGCTTTTCTGTGCTGCTGCGAAGTTAGAATGTATCCACTGAAAAGAGCACTTGGCTTTCTACGGGTTACCTGTGAATATGCATGGATGAGTGTTCTAGAAGGCTGCATGCGAGTGCTTCCTTTGCAGAGGGAAGTTGGGACGTGGAGGCATAGGGGGAGTCCTACTTTTATTTTGCGCTCTGCTGTGCTGTTGGGATTCAAAGCACCACTCACTGCAGAGCCTGCTCAGGCCCCTCCCCCGTCTGGGCCCCTCCTGGACCCGGGCTGGCTCTCTGCTTCACTCACCGCAGCCTGAGCACGGGGCCTTTATGCCTGCCGCCAACAGCGTCTAGACAGCTGCGAGCTGCATGGGTCATTCAATCAATCCTGTGGCTTTTCTCCAATGCAAGTGCTTTCTTGGAACGGCAGGGCTGCCCGGCTGCACCCCGGGCAGAGCCACAGGCAGGTGGGCATTCTTCCGTCCTGGTTCTGTTGGATAAATGACGATATTCCTTCCTCCAAACCATGCCCGTCCCAGAGACCGGCCCTCACCTCACCTGCGGGGCACACCTGCCAAGCCCGGCCCCTTCAGTCCACTTACAGAGCCCGAGTCTTCCTCAGAGTCACGCCTTTTCCCGGAACTCTTGGGTGGAGCAGAGAACGTGACCTTTGGAGCCACACAGATTCAAGTCCTGATGACTCCCCAGCCTTGATGGAAGCCCAGGCACTCCCTCCCCCGCGCTGTGAGGCGGAATGTGGTGCTAAGGCCTGATTGGTCAGCATCAGCTCCTTTCCCTGGGCTCCAGCGCCTCCTTCCTGCCTGTTTCATCCTAAAGTGATCAAAAACCACTCCTCTTCCAACTACTCAACCAGTACAGACCTCGCTTGTTGCTATTTTATACCTGCTCCCATCTCAACTTCATCGTAAACTCATGGGGGCCAGACATCACCCCGGCGCCCTCCGGGCCCCGCCCTGCCTCTTACACACAGTAGGTCTGCGTAGATGTTGTTGGAGGCACCAGCTGTCTCGCATGTGCTGATGCTCAGGCCATGGGAAGCAGCCAGTGTCAGGCGTAGCGGAAGTTCAGAGCACAGACAACCCTACACACGCCAGCCCAGCATCGTTCAGACCTTCCTCTTCTTGGACATGGGGAGACCTGCAAATTCAGGGCCATTTGACACCTGTGTGTGACAGCCACTGGCTAGTTTTGTGTCCTTGGGAAAGTTACGAAACCTCTCTGAACGCCCGTGTCCTTGTTGGTACTTTAACTCCCTTCAGTACCTGGACAGCTGGGATGAAACGGGCTCAGGTGTTCGTCCCGTGTGACCCCTGTCCTTTGTTTGCCCCGGGCCACCAAGTCAGGAATCCACTGTGAGCTGCCGGAGCCTCTCCACTCCTGGTTTCAGGGCTGCATGTTGCCCCGTGGGTCACACACATGCGTGGATCCCTTGCAGGATGGCTCTTCTCGGGGCCTGGCTGCCTTCCCTCTCTCTGTGAGGTTCGCAAGCTTGTGGGAGACGGCAGTGAGCTCTGGCGTGACACTGGGAGGGGACACTCACACGTCCCTGACCTCATGCAGTACACGCTCAGGTGTCCTGCTGTAAGGTAGAAATGGCACGGGAGCTGCAGATGTAATTCCAGATCTCCTAGTCGCTGCTTTAAAGAGACACAGATGGGTGAAATGTTAATCTACTATTGTTGAAGGTCAATATGGAGGTCTCTGACTTAGGATGGTTTGAATCCTAATTTTTTTTACTTTGCAATGGTGTGAAAGCAACGCCCATTCAGATAGAGAATTTTGACCTTGGGTCTTGTCCTGGGCCAGCATCCTGTGGTCGGATGGTCTCTGGCAGTGTTGGGCACTGGCACCAGGCACAGCTCCCAGTCAGTCTGCAGTCCTGGGGGGAACAGTGGTGCCACATTGCTGCCTTTTTCTGGACATGGTTATTCAGTAAATTATCTGAAGTGTTCAGCAGTTCATTATACATAGGCTCACGTATGTGTTCTGGGCGTGCTGAAGGCAGGCTGTGCTAAGCTCTGATTATGATTTTCAGTAGTTGGGCGTATTAAATGCATTTTCAATTTGTACTGGTTTTTTTAAGATTTATTTATTTATTTATTTGAAAGGCAGAGTTACAGAGAGGCAGAGGCTGAGAGAGAAAGTGAGGTCTTCCATCTGCTGGTTCATTCCCCAAATGGCTGCAAAGGCCGGAGCTGGGCTGATCTGAAGCCAGGAGCCAGGAGCTTCTTCTAGGTCTCCCATGTGGGTGCAGGGGCCCGAGGACTTAGGCCGTCTTCTACTGCTTTCCCAGGCCACAGCAGAGAGCTGGATGGCAAGTGGAACAACTGGGTCTCGAACATGGGATGCTGGCACTGCAAGTGGTGGCTTTACCCACTACACCACAGCACCAGCCCCAACTTGCACTATTTTCAAGTAATGATGGGTTTGTTGAAGCTGGGCCCCATGGTAAGCCACAGAGCATCAGTATGTATATTTAAAAAAAAAAAATCACTGGTTGGAGGGCGGTGCTGTGGCATAGTGAGTAAAGCTGCTGGCTGTGATGCCGGCATCCCATGTGGGCACCGGTTCGAGTCCCGGCTGCTCCTCTTCTGATCCAGCTCTCTGCTATGGCCTGGGAAAGCAGCAGAAGATGGCCCAAGTCCATGGACCCCTGCCCCTGCATGGGAGACCCGGAAGAAGTCCTGGCTCCTGGCTTTGGATCAGCATAGCTCCAGCCGTTGTAACCAATTGGAGAGTGAACCAGCAGATGGAAGATTCTCTCTCTCTGTGTCTCTCTATCTCTCTCTCTGCCTCTCCTCCTCGCTCTGTGTAACTCTGACTTTCAAATAAATAAATAAATCTTTAAAAAAAAAATCACAGGGGCTGGCACTGTGTTGTAGCATGTAGAGCTGCTGCCTGTGTTGCTGGTTCCCATGTGGGCGCCGGTTCATGTCCTGGCTGCTCCACTTCCAATCCAGCTCACTACTGGTGGCCTAGGACAAGCAGTGCAAGATGGTCCAAGGGTGTGGGTTCCTGTCACCCATATGGGAGACCGAGATGAATCTTCTGGCTGCTGGCTTTGGCCTGACTCAGCCCTGGCTGTTGTGGTCATTTAGGGAGTGAACCAGCAGATGAAGACCTCTCTCTGTTTCTCTCTGTCTCTCTCCCCCTCCCTCCCTCCCCACACCCATCTGTAACTCTGCCTTCCAAATAATTAAATAAATTTTTTTTACAAAAGTCATTGAGGTGGGGCAGGCATTTAGTCTAGTGGTTAGGAAACTGAATACAGCCAGTGCCTGGGTTTGATTCCCTGCTGCGGCTCCTGACTCCAGCTTCCTGCTAATCCAGACCCTGGGAGGCGGGGGTGATGGCTCAGGTAGGTGGGTTAATGCTGCCCACACGGAAACCCGAATTGAGTTCTAGGCTCCTGGTTTTGGCTTGGCCCAGCCCTGGCTGCTGCAAGCATTTGGGAAGTGAACCAGTGGGTGGGAGCTCAGTATCTCAAATACATTTAAAACCGTTTTTAAGAATGATTATTTTAGGGTGTGATCAATGCAACAGTATTGATGAGAACACTTTCCTGTTTTATACACGGTCTTTGAAATCGCTTGCAAGTTCCCACCCTGCACCTCGGACCATGCGTGAGCCGCATTTCACGTGTTCCACGGCCACGGTGCTGCCGCCCTGGGCAACAGGGCCCCAGCCTTGCCCCAGGGCTCGGGGAAGCACTGGAAGTCGGTTCTCTTCCAGCTCCAAGCAGAACCTGCTCACAGCAGCCCTGTGCTCTTTATCCCAGGTCCAGCTTCTGAGCCTCTGTGCCGCCCACGGGGACCTGGAGATGGTCCGGCATCTCCTCACCGAGAGGCAGGTGCAGCTGCCGACGGAGCCCACCGACGACAACCCGGCCGTGGTGGCGGCCCACTTCGGCCACACTGAGGTCGTGCAGGAGTTGCTTGAGTCCTTACCAGGTAACTCACAGGGCGGGAGCTCCCTGGCACCTCTCGGGAGCCCCCAGGTGCTCATCTGGGCACTTTCAGCCACGACACAACAAGGACTCCGGGGCGTCCAGCTGACAAGTCCAAGGGCACACAGCAGAGGGCGTCTCACACCTCACTGCCATTCACTCACCAGGGAAGTTCTCGGACGTTGTGCTGGATAAACCGTACACACATGTGGCATTTTCTACTTCGTGGCCTGTTTTTATAAAGCAGTTGGAGTTTTACAGAGAAATTGAATGGGACGTACAGCATTCCCGTGTCTCCCCCACCCCTGTTTGCCCTTTGATTTACAATTTGTGTCCGTGTGAGAAACCAGCTTGGATGCATCACTACAGACTGAAGCCCGAGCTTTACTTAGGGCTTATTCTTTGTTCGTGGGCTCTGAAATGTTTCTAAGGACATAGCCACCACCACGGCATTGTACAGAATTTCACTGCCCTGCAGGTCTCCGGTTCCCATCCTACCCGTCTGTTCCCCCACTCCTGACCCTTGGCCACCCCTGGGGTACAGATGGAGTGAGGCGGGGAGGAGCCTGGGCACCCAGGAGGAGCCCACAGCTGACCCCCTGCTCAGGGCTCCCCAGGACTAGCTCTGTTCTAGCCCCCGAGAGTCCGTGCCGGCCGACTCCATCACCCTGTGCAGCTGCCATTTGCGGAAACCTCGCCAGCACAGAGAATGTTCTCGAGGGTGATCCAGCCCTTCAGTAGCCCCCGGCCACGCAGGGGAAACTGTGACAGAGAGCAGTGACTCTGGGCAGTGTAACCATCTTTACACGGAGGTCCCGGCACACGCATCAGGGGATGTTCTCATCCGGAAGCAGGACCGGGGAGAGAGGCTGACGTCTGAGCGGGGCTTTGCCGCATGAATAGAAGTTTACTTGGCACACAAGCAACGGAGGGCTTGGATCAGCTTGCTTTTGCTGGGCTGACCTCAGCGTGTTTTTCAGCTGGTCTGGGGCATCCAGGCAATTCTGGGGGCTGAGGGATTCCAGAGCGTTGGGCTGGCCCCTCCAGGAAGGGCAGAGGTGGGCGAAACAGTGGGTTCTCTCTGGGTGTTCCCAGGCGAGCAGCCAGGCGGCCATGGTCAGGGGTCGGTAAGCCTGGAAGGCAGGAGCGAGGCAGCTGGAAGAGGAGTGATGAGGTTGATGGGCGGGTCCCGGACGCCCCTCCCCTGCAGCTCTCATCCTGCCCCTGGTCAGGAAGGAGGCAGGCAGAGGTGCGCCTGGGGACCCCTCTCTGTGCTGTCGGCTTTAGGCCTTGGAGAAACCATGCAGGGCCCCTGGGTGGTGAGAGAGCGCCCTTCGGTTTTAGCCAAAGCAGAGAGGGAGGCCTCGCTCAGCCAGTTACCACTGGGAGGACCTGCGGGAGGACCAGCGGGAGGTTTCTAGACCTCTCTGAGCCATGGTTCTGCCAGGGAGTCCCTGCCTCCTGAGACCGGCACAGCCGCGTCCCAGCTGAAGCTGGGGTCGTGAGCCCTGTGCTTCCTGCTCCTGGGCCTCCTAGCAGTGAAGGAACGGGGGTCACCTCCGAGTGGTTCCGGGTCACCTCCGAGTGGTTCCTGCGGTTCACAGCAGTGGGAGAAGGAGGGGCGTTCACTCAGCTCAGGCTGCGTGCCAGGTCCTGCTTCCTGGCCAGTGACCCATCATGGCGGGAAGGAGGCTCTGTCCACGTTCGGGAACCCTGTAGTCCCTGCGGGCTTTGTGCCTGTGCGGACGGGAAGCGTCAGTGCAGAAGCTGAGGTCATTTGTCCATGGCAGCCAGATGCAGACGCTGCACGCTTCTGCCCACGCTGTCCCCGTCCAGTCAGTGTGCTGAGTGTTAGAGCACCCCGGGACTAAGGTGGTGGTTCTTTTAGGAAGGGATTCTAAAAGTCTTAGGCTCGAGGCCGGTGCTGTGGCCTAGCAGGTAAAGCCGCCGCCTGCAGTGCTGGCATCCCATGTGGGCGCCAGTTGAGTCCCGGCTGCTCCTCTTCTGATCCAGCTCTCTGCTATGGCCTGGGAAAGCAGCAGCAGATGTCCCAAGTGCTTGGGCCTCTGCTTCCACGTGGGAGACCCAGAAGTGGCTCCTGGCTCCGGATTGGCTCATCTCCAGCCATAGTGGCCATCTAGGGAGTGAACAGGTGTCTCTGTTCTCGCATTGCCAGTGGGTAAACTGAGGCATACAGAGGTGAAGAGATTTGTCCAGAATTACAGGGCTAAAATATTTCAACCCAGATCCGCCCGTCTCCCAAGCCCTGCTCCTGTGTGTGAAACTTGCCCTCAGGGCGGGCGGGGTCAGGGCTGGGGGATGAGGACAACAGCGTGGGAACCTGCAGAATCCGGCTGCCCACGGAGAGCCCCGCAGCACTGGTTCTTTCTAGCCCTACTTCACACCTGTATTTCCTGGGCAGTTGGCATCATTGGACAACCAGGGGGTGGACACCAGGGGCAAATGTCAGAGGCTATTCCGAGGGGCTGTTCCCGCCACACCGTGCGCCCTGCAAAGGCGATGACTTTCAGCTGCAAACGGGACGCTTGGTGCCGGTGGGTAGCAGTCAGAGGGTCGTCGTGGGAGCCACCTGGACGCTCCGTGACACTCTCCCTCCCTCCCGCCTCTCCCGCCAGCCCCCTGCAGCCCCCAGCGCCTGCTGAACTGGATGCTGGCCTTGGCTTGCCAGCGGGGCCACCTGGGCGTCGTGAAGCTCCTGGTCCTGACGCACGGGGCCGACCCCGAGAGCTACGCGGTGAGGAAGAATGAGTTCCCCGTCATCGTGCGCCTGCCCCTCTACGCGGCCATCAAGTCAGGTGGGTCCCGCCCGCGGCAGCCTCGCCCTGGCGGCCGCTGGGGTTTCCGGACGAGGCAGCCCTCACCCATGGTTCTCCAGTGGCTCCTGTCTTCTGTTTTTCTTTCAAAATCCCTGCAGCCTGCCTTCATCATCCCACTCACCCCTTGCCAGGGCACTTTGCGACAGGAAGCAGCCGTGGCCCTGGGGAGGGACCCCTGCCTGAGGCTCTGCGGAGGGTGGAGTCCCACAGGTGCATTTTGGGAGGTGACAGAGACCCCACCCCCAGCCCGGCCCAGCTTCTACTGTGGATCTCAGAGGCTCAGCCCTGATGGCCCTGCCTGCCTGCTCTGTCCTGTTAGGCAATGAAGACATCGCCATCTTCCTGCTTCGCCATGGGGCCCGTTTCTGCTCCTACATCCTCCTGGACAGCCCCGACCCCAGCAGGCACCTGCTCCGGAAGTACTTCATCGAGGCCAGCGCGCCCAGCGGCCACCCGGGGAGAATGGTGAGTCATCACTGCCCATGGGTGGCTCGGTCTGCTGCCACAGAGGTTTCCTGAGCTTTGTCCCCAAATGGGTTAAATATGCCGTAGTCTTTCACAGCTGATGTTTTTAATTTTCTTTTTGACATTAAAATTAGCAAAGTTTCCCTTGACGGGGGCTCATGTGGCCTCGCAGCGCAGTGACCAGTTAAGATGCCCTTGGCTCATCTGGAGCACCTGGGTCCAGTTCCCAGCTCCGCTCCTCACTCCAGCTTCCTGCTAGTGCAGGCCCTGGGAGGCTGCACTGATCGGATTCCTGCCACCTGTGCGGGAGACCTGGAGGAGTTCCCAGTGCTGCCTCTGGGCCTGGCCACCGCAGGCACCGGGGGAGAGAACCAGCAGATGAGAACTGTGTGTCCACCTGCATCTCTGCCTCTCAAGTAAATAAATTTCAAAATGTATAAGTTACCCATACTCAGTATAACTGGTGAAAACAATGGGGAGCGGTAATAGACATTTTGAATCTGCCCCTGAGAAGTAAATGATTTAATAACCCAGTAATGATCTGATAGACAAAGCTATAGACACATTTATAAACCTGTGCGAGGTTTAGTTTTCCACTGGTTCTCCCCAAATGGCCACAGCAGCCAGACCAGGGCCAGGCAGGAGCCAGGCGCTGTTCCAGGTCTCCCACATGGGTGCTCTGCTGCTTTCCCAGGCCATAGCAGGGATCTGGATGGGAAGTGGAGCAGCCGGGACTGGAACCCATGCCCATATGGGATGCTGGCGTCACGGGTCGTGGGTTTACCTGCTGTGCCGCAACCCCAACCCTAGGTTGTTCTCCTTCTGAATACCAAAATAGTTATTAAAATATACTATTTGTATTACCTTCAGCTTGGCTCTTAAAATCCAGTGCCCTCTTGTAGACACCCTGAGATCAGTGGATGTGGCACAGGTACGTGCCTGGACGCCCTGGTGCCAGTGCTGCTCCAGGGGCTCCTCTGGCCAGTTCTGGGGTCGTCCCTGCAGCACAGCCCGGCTGCCTGCCTGGGCTCTGTTTGCTTATGGAGATCTGCGCCTAACTGGGGGCTGCGCCCAGTACTGTGGTGATTGGCAGCTCAGCACGGGACCTGGGA
The DNA here is from genome assembly GCF_964237555.1 of Oryctolagus cuniculus. Classification (NCBI taxonomy): domain Eukaryota; kingdom Metazoa; phylum Chordata; class Mammalia; order Lagomorpha; family Leporidae; genus Oryctolagus; species Oryctolagus cuniculus. The sequence goes on from NC_091443.1 coordinate 10,249,796, forward strand.
TCCCGCCCCTGGGCCAGCGGTCGCTGCCCGGCACCTGTACTGGGTCTGATGGCGAGACTGATGTCTGATAAGTGTTTGCATTTCCATGCTTTTCTGGTTAACAGCGCCCGGTGTCTCCATCCGCTTGTCAGCATTTGCATTCCTGCGCGTGAGCTGCCTGTTCACGTCCCCGTTACTTTCTGAAGGGTGGTCGGTCTCCTTCTCACTTTGGAGACCTTGTGGTACGAGAGGGAGTGAAAACCTTTGTTTGTTGTATTTGTTGCCTGTGCTTTTCCCAGTCCACTGTTTTCCTTCGTCTGTTGCCTTTTGCGATGACAAAACCGCGGGAATCTAAATTCAGATAGTTGCACCCCCAGAACCCCCGTGATAACACCACCTGGGCATGCCCAGGTCCCTCCTGCACAGTGGCCCGGTGTGGGCGTGGAACCTGGGGCGTCCCCAGATTCCTCCCAAGGCCTCACGGGATGTAAATGTGTGTGAGCGGTTGTCAGCCGAGTTGCTGGATCGCGGCGAGAAAAGCACTGTACGTGTTAGTGCAGCCGCAGTGTCTGATGCCAGGCACTGCAGTCCGCCGTGGTCGCGCCCACGGCCGGCAGAGGAGACCCGCAGACCCCAGGTGGGGGGGGGGAGGGCTGCAGGTGCAGAGGCAGACCCCCAGGTGGGGGAGGGCGGATGCAGATGCAGAGGCAGACCCCCAGGTTGGGGGGGCGGCTGCAGGTGCAGAGGCAGACCCCCAGGTGGGGGAGGGCGGCTGCAGTGGCAGAGGCAGACCCCCAGGTGGGGGGGAGGCTGCAGGTGCAGAGGCAGACCCCCAGGTGGGGGGGCGGATGCAGGTGCAGAGGCAGACCCCCAGGTGGGGGGGAGGCTGCAGGTGCAGAGGCAGACCCCCAGGTTGGGGGGCGGCTGCAGGTGCAGAGGCAGACCCCCAGGTGGGGGAGGGCGGCTGCAGGTGCAGAGGCAGACCCCCAGGTGGGGGGGAGGCTGCAGGTGCAGAGGCAGACCCCCAGTGTGTGTATGTGGTGGGCTGCAGATGCCCCTCAGGCCTTTAGAGTTGACCATTTGCTCGTTTCCATCTTTCGGCTCCACTCTCAGCTCATGGCTGCACTGTTCAAGCCCTCGAGGTGCGGCCTCTTTGTGTTAGCTCTCTTTACCAGGATCTGGAATATAGAGATGGGGATATGTGTGCCCTACAGACATACACATGTACCTGTGTGCATGCTTGCATCATACGGATACACAAGTGGGCCTGTGTACATACATGCATCCTACAGACATACACCTGTACCTGTGTGCATACGTGCATCCTACAGACATACACCTGTACCTGTGTACACACATGTATCCTAGACATACACCTGTACCTGTGTACACACATGTATCCTACAGACATACACCTGTACCTGTGTACACACATGTATCCTACAGACATACACCTGTACCTGTGTGCATACGTGCACCCTGCAGACACACAAGTGGGCCTGTGTACACACATGCGCCCTACAGACATACACATGTACCTGTGTACATGCATGTGCCCTGCAAACATAAATGTGTACCTGTGTACAAACATGTACCCTGCAGACACACAGATGTAGTGTACATGCGTGTACCCTATGGACACACAAGTATACATACATGCACCTACACACATGTGTACATGTGTACAAACATGCAGCCTGCACACACACAGATGTAGTGTACATGCGTGTACCCTACGGACACACAAGTGTACATACATGCACCCTACACACACGTGTAGCTGTGTACATACGTGAACCCTGCACACACACATGTGTACCTGTTTTTGTACATCTATGGGTAGTTCCCGCTTCTACTGACTTCTTTTTCTCTGATTCTAATGTTTCTAGAAGGCTTTGGGCCCATGCACGGTGTTGCGCTGTATGCCCACGAATACGATGTTCGTTTTGTCAGATGGCAGCTTCCGTCCCGTGGGTGCCTCTGGCGGGGTCTGCTCCCCGCGGCCTCCTGTCTGCGTCAGCCTCGCACACTTCCAGGCTTGACTCCCAGGCTCTCTCTGTCCCGGGTGCGTTTTTGCCTGTGAGTTCCGTTTTCCCCACGAATCTTCGGAGAGCAGAATGCACCCACTCCACCTTGTTGGCTTACTCCTTGTAAGTTATATCTATTGCTTCTGCCCGTCTCGCTGATTTCCTGGTTTTTTAAGTTTCTAGGAGTCCCATATGCAGCCGTGTGTGAGAACCACAGGTCCACCTGGGAGGCACAGTTGAGAGATAGTGAGATGGGGAATAATAATAACAACAACAACAACAACAACCAGTGTTCAGGCAACACCCACGCTAATTAAATCCAAATCTTTGCAGCTGGACCTGACGTCAGGTGTTCCGAGTCTTCCCTGGGTGATTCCAGCACACAGCCAGGTGGAGAGCCGGTGGCTGGGGTTTTCTTGGCATAGATTAAAAGCTGGAGCAGCCAGCATCCCTGTCTCGGATCTCTTCCTGCTGTGTGTGCCAGGGTTGGCACAGAGCACGCAAGTGATTACTGGGTGTTGTGAAGGAGAAGGCAAAGAGCGGGCAAAATTACTTTCCCTCTCTTGGCTGTCTTGGCGGAATTAGAAGAGGCAATGAGATTTCAGTACAGCCCGACGCTAAGAACTCCTGGGCTTCCCCAGAGCGAGCGGCATGTTCGGGATTCAAGTGCGTTTCGAGAGCAGGTGTCTGGGGCTGGGCGTGGCTGCTGCCTGGCGCCGCTGCACCTGCCGGCCGCAGCACATCTATTCTGTGCTGCTAGCACCAGAGAGACGCAGGGGGCAGCCCGGGGACAGTGACTCGGGGGCCAGAGGGAAGTTCTCCTGCCTCTCCAGGCAGCCAGGGCACGGAGCTGACCCTGTCCATTCAGAATAGTCGATCAGGGTGGACTTTCGCCAACATGGTCTGTGGCCGGGAGCATCCCTTTAACTTTGCTAGCACTCACGGCAGCGGCCCCAGCAGAGCACACGTGATGCAGGTTGTGTCCAGTGCCGGCATGGCGGGTTGTCAGAGCCACAGGCGGCATGTTGGGGTGATCATCTTGGCTTTTGTGTGTACTCTCGCCCCTCTCCCACGAGCTGGTCGGGTTGATAGGGTGGTTGCTGTCTCCACGGAGGCCGAGGCTAGGGCAGGCAGAGTGGCCCCCGCTGGGGTTCTGGGTCACGCAGCTCCTGGTTCTCAGGCTCCCAGAATCCACCTGTGCCGTGGAGCAGCAGAGTGGCCCATGCTGGCATCCTGTGGGTGGCAGCTGTCTGTGTGGGTTTTGTTGGTGTTTGGGTAAGGAAGGTTCTAGAAGTCATAGTGCCTGGTCTGGACACAGTAAGGCAATGGGACCTGGCAGAGCCGGCCCGCTGGCTGACCAGTGGCCCCGTGGAAGCAGCCCAGGGTCACCTGTGTTCATGGGGCGCATCCCATCCTGGGTTGTGGGAGGAGCGGCTGGGTGCTTCCACACTGTCACACCCAGAGAGGAGCAGTAGTGCTCAGAACTGTCGGGAGAGGCCCAGTCGGGTCCCGGGAGAACCACGACGTGTGTCCCTCGCCGGCAGCTGGAGGCCCGAGCCCGGGCTCACCCAGGCTGTTTTGAATGTTGGAAGTAGATGAGAGCTGAAACTCATCTCAAAAACCACTCACCGGGGAAACGACTGACAATTTCAAGTCTGGCAGCTGCCCGAACGGGAGAGGGACCAGGACAACGCTTCCTGCATCAGCTCAGGTTTCTGCGGCTTAGCGGCTCCCGGTGACCCCACCGCTCACGTCCCCAAGCCCAAACACAGCCACCCTGGCCACTGGTTTCCAGGACCCACGCAGGTCCTGGCCTGTCCGCGTGACACAGAGCAATGGGCGTCTATACTACAGGACAGCTAGACAGGGGTGGCCGCGGCCAGTGGTGCTCATGGGAGCGGCTGAGGGGGTTGCCGTGCCGGGACCGTGTGCTCCTGAGTGCTGGTGACACAGCACCCCCTGTCAGTCCCAACCCTCCTGCTGCCCAGGTGGGAAGGGACCCACCGGGAGCCCAGGCGCTGAGCCAGCAGGGCCCCCCGGGGTCAGAGGGAACAGGGGAGTGGGCCTGGTGTTTTGCACACTTGTGGGAAAGGACAGGGCTCTTGGAAAGCCCCAAAGCTGCCCCAGCACCCGACCCTCAGCTCGGCTTCCCCTGAGCCCTCGAGAGGCCAGCCCATTGCAGCTGCGCCCCCACAGCGCCGATTGTGCTCTGCTGGTTTCCGTTACCCACAGTGCACTTCGGTTCAAAAATGTTAAATGAAAATTCCAGAAGTGAACAATTGTGTGCCATTCCGAGGAGCATGAGGGGTTCTCAGCCCCTGGGTCCAGCGTGGCCTTGCTCTGTGTGCTGCCCGCCCACTGGTCTCATCGACTCTTACAGGGTCCTCGTACTTGTGAACAAGTAACCCTTACTTAATTATGGCCCCAGGGTACAAGATGGCGGAGCTGGCAACACTTACAGGATATTGTTAGGATTGTGCTGTTTTATTATTGGTTATTGTCTATCTCTCACTGTGCCAAATTTATAAATTAAACTCTTAACATAGGTGTGTGCGTATAGGGAAAAAACATAGTGTATTCAGGGCTGGTTACCATCTGTGGTCATGTGCCTTGTAGACAAGCGGTACAATTATATTCTACACGTGTCTGCTTGCTCTAGTTTCCAAGTACCAACATTTTCAAAGATTTATTTATTTATATGAAAGGCAGAGCAAGACAGAGAGATACAGACAGAGAGATCTTCCACCTGCTGGTTCACTCCCCAGATGGCCGCAATGGCCAGGGCTGGGCAAAGCCGAAGCCAGAACTGTCGAACTCCATCTGGGTCTCCCACGTGTGTGGCAGGGATCTGAGTCCTTGAGCCATGACTTGGTGCTCCCCGGAGTGTGCGTTAGGAAGCCGGATCAGAGGCAAAGCTGGAATTCCAAGTGGTGGCTCACTGCTGAGCCAGAGCCTGCCCCACCCCCCGTTTCTCACCACAGACAAGTCACTCGTCCCCCACTTCTCTGAAAGGTGTCGGAAACCTGGCATGACAGGCTGAGCGCTTTCTCGTTCTCGCTCACTTATTGCACGTGGCCCAGGCTGTGCGTCTTCAAGTTCAAGGAAGAACTCGCCACATGCGTGGGCACCGTGGGCGTCTGGGGCCTGCACCAGTGGGTGGAAGATCGGCCTCTGAATCCTTCTGTTCTCCCTTTCAACTAAAATGAAAATACGTAAATTTTTAAAAATTAAACAGAGAAAGTGATTAATAAAGTAGACGTGCACAGATAGTAAAATGACTACTTGAAAGTTTATGACAAACTGGGTAACACAGTAAGACAGAGCGTAGGGTATGAGGCTTCATCAAATGGTTTGGAACTGTCGTAAACCAGTGTGGAGACGTGGATTCTTTGTGGGGACGCTGGCTTCCAGAGAGGTGAGAGCAGAGCTAAAAACTGGCTGGAATGTGTAAGTCCAAACAAGCGCTCTTCAAAAGCTTCATGGAGAATGCAGTTAAAGATAAGTTTATTTTGGTGCAAAATATTTTGAAATCCATGCATGGTTTTTTTCACAGTATGGATCAGCCATGAACTTTCTGAAGCCCCCACTATGCATGCATTAAAACGATCTCCGAGGCCGACGCCGCGGCTCGCTAGGCTAATTCTCTGCCTGCGGCGCCGGCACCCAGGGTTCTAGTCCTGGTCGGGGCGCCGGATTCTGTCCCGGTTGCTCCTCTTCCAGGCCAGCTCTCTGCTGTGGCCCAGGAGTGCAGTGGAGGATGGCCCAAGTGCTTGGGCCCTGAACCCGCATGGGAGACCAGGAGAAGCACCTGGCTCCTGGCTTCAGATCAGCAAGGTACACCTGCCAGCTGCAGCTGCAGCTGCCATTGCGAGGTGAACCAACGGCAAAGGAAGACCTTTCTCTCTGTCTCTCTCTCACTGTCCACTCTGCCTGTCAAAACAAAAAATTATCTCCGAACCAAAACAAACTTACCTTTCAGTTGTCTTTGGTTCAGACTTTCTGAAGAACCCATGTTTGTATGTATTACTGTATATTTCCAAGCACATGTATCCCATTTCAATGGAGATGATTGTATTTCAGGTTTTTGAAGAGCTATAAAAATATTTAGGCAGAAATAATGTGAATGTATTTAAACACTAAGGCAACGTTTTCTGTACTAAAATATAATTTCAAAAAGAAACACAGAAGCCGGTGCCACAGCTCACTAGGTTAATCCTCTGTCTGCAGCGCCGGCACACCGGCTTCTAGTCCCGGTCGGGGCACCGGTTCTGTTCCAGTTGCCCCTCTTCCAGGCCAGCTCTCTGCTGTGGCCAGGGAGTGCAGTGGAGGATGGCCCAAGTGCTTGGGCCCTGCACCCACATGGGAGACCAGGGGAAGCACCTGGCTCCTGGCTTCGGATTGGCGCAGTGCGCCGGCCGCAGTGGGCATTCGGGGGTGAACCAACGGTAAAGGAAGACCTTTCTCTCTGTCTCTCTCTCTCACTGTCCACTCTGCCTGTCAAAAAAAAAAAAAAAAAAAAAAAAAAAAAACAGAAAAGATAAAATATTTAAAAAAAAAAAAGAACTGACAAAACTCAAATCTAAAATAGATCACTGAGCCAGTGACGTCTATGCCACTTGGGGACTGGCTTTAATTCAGTCAGGGACACAGGCCACCGCAGCAGTGACCAGGCCAGACCCACGGGGCAGCTGTCACGTCGCTCACAGACTGCGTGGGGCAAGAGGCTGGGAGAACTGAGTAGTCATTTTACATAAAACACTGATCAAGGTCACTGTGTGGAAACACACACAGCCTTCGTGCAGCTACAGGAATTCATATTTAAACGGCTCGACGGTGCTGTCAGATACCTGTGAAACTCGCACAGTGAGCAGAAACGCTGCGTCAGACAGGTGGCAGCGCCGAGCGCGGTGGCTGCAGCAGCGCCTGGCCGTCGGCGCAGGAACAGATTCCACGTGTGCGGAGAGCAGCCGGCGCCGCGTGACGGAAGCCGGGAAATGCTGGCTCTCAGAGAACTGATCTGAACTTGGTCTGTCCTTCCTGAAGGACGCGGTTTTAGAGATGAAGAGTGGCCGCCACCAACAGCTCGCAGCTCTGCCTTTACAGTGAAAGGAACCTGGGGGAAGGGAGCCCAAGTGTCCCCGAGCAGGGAGAGACTGTACCGCCCAGGCCCCTCCAGCAGGTGCACGGCTCCTGGTCTGGAAATGGCGAGTCCTCCTCCACACTCAACCCAGCGCTGCTCCTGGCCCCAGGACACCCCTCGGACCTCAGCCCACTCCCCAGTCCTCAGGAAGGCCCCTCCACTCACAGGCCTGGTCACGGCCCCCCCACCCCAACAACCCCACATACATCTTATCTTGCAAAGCTTCCTGTTTGTCTGATTTCACAGCCTGTAAGAGTTGGGGAGGAGTCGGAGTTATCTGAGTAGGTGACATTCTTGCTTCATGCCAGTTCCTTCACTTGACTGGAAACTTCCTGAAACAGGGACCGTGGCTGATTCTGCTCACCCTGTGTCTTCCCCTCAATGTGGGTAGGCCCCGGAACTGGGTTAACAGATGGCTGTATGGAAGGATAGTGGGTGGATGGATGGATGGGTGATAGATGGGTGGATGATAGATGATGGATGGGTGATGGATGATGGATGGATGGATGGGTGATGGATAATGGATGGAAGGAAGGAAGGATGATAGATGATGGATGGATGGGTGATGGATGGATTGATGGAAGGAGGGAAGGATGATGGATGGGTGATGGATGGATGGGGGATGGATGGGGGATGGATGATGGATGGGTGGATGACAGATGATGGATGGGGGATGGAAGGAGGGATGGATGATAGATGGTGGATGATGGATGGGTGATGGATGGATGGGGGATGGATGGATGGGGGATGGCTAGATTGTTGGAGGGAAGGAAGGATGATGGATGGATGATAGATGATGGATTGATTGGTGGGTGGGTGATGGATGGATGATGGATGGGTGGATGGAAGGAGGGAAGGATGATGGATGATGGATGGGTGATGGATGTAGATGTATTAGTGAATGGATGAGGTGATAGGTAAGTGGACAGCAGGCTAGGAAGTCGGATGGATGGATGGGTAGTTGCATGGATGGATGGATGGATGGAAGGGTAGGTAGATGATTGTAATCAAATATATACAATAACCTTTCTTCTATTTACCCAGAACTTCTTAACAAAAAGTAATTTTCCAAATATTCTTCTTAAATCTCTTATGCAATACTGTGAAGCCAAAATTCTGCTTTTGTGTAAAGTTGAGGACACAGGCTCCTTCAGCACTGACTGGCACAGCCAGCTATAGACACAGAGTTTTTATTTCTTGCTCTCTCTGCCCTAAATAGCTATTGGCAAAATTCCTCAGTTGGAACTAGTGACAGAAGACTTCTTGTAAGTTTCCTTGTTTTTTTTTTTTTTTTTTTTTTTTTTTTTTAAGGAACAACTGAAGTACTACAGGAGAAAATACACAATGTCAGCTTTTTGGGGGAAAAACCCTCTCCTATTTTAAGAATTCTGGTGAAGAAGAAGTCGTCGGGACGACGGAGAGAGGAGCCGTGGCTCCTCTTTCTTTGGGAGGGGGAGCTGTGGTTTTCCTACATTTCCACAAGGCTCACTTCTTGGAGTAGACGCTACCTGCCTGCAGGACTGAAACGATGGAGTTGGGTTGTTGATCCTGTTAGCGGAGACTTTGTTACCACTTCTGCATCTGTATGCATCAGTGGAAGGGGCTGGGATTCTAATGACCCTTGGAAAACAGCAAGTTTTGGCGCATGAGCCCTGTATTAAGGAACCATTTGTAGAACATGGGCACTATTTGTTCTTTGAAAGATTTGATTTAAAATATTACAGTGGATCAACAGTCCAGGGGATGATGATTCCCCTTACTTGTTCTTCTCACACGCGAGCTTGCTCTTTCTCCATGCTTGGCCGGGTTACTCAGGCATTTTTTTTTTTTTTTTTTTTTTGTGTTCTTTTAGCTTCCCTTTCTAAGTGCGTGGGGGGTTAGTTTCTTACCTTCCACTTGTTCATTTCTGTAGCTGTGGTCAGACTTGTGCATTCTCTCGGCTGTTACTCCTGACACTTTCATTGTTCTAAAAATATCCTCTTGTTGCTGTGTGCTGGGTTTTCTCCCCTTCCCACCCATGCAAACAGAGGGTCTTCTGCCTGCCTCTGGGGGCTTCTGCTAGTCCCTTCCCCCTACCCCTGCCTGAGATGGGTGGGGTGCGAGGGGGAGGAAGCTTGCCTTTCTTACTTACCGGTCCCTCAAGCCATCGTATTCTGCTAACACTTGTCTTGTGTTTCCATCCACTTTTCCTTTACCTGTCTTCTTGTATTCATATCGCGGCATTTGGGGTGTGTGTGTCATTTTCCACAATTGAGCTGCCTTGATTCTTTTTTCTCCTAACACCCTGAGTCACCACCGATGCTTCTGTGGCCGTGGGAATGGAGGTTCAGGAGAAAGTGGACCAGACTGGGCATCGGGCGGCCCTGATTCTGTTGACACGGGAGCAGGTCCCCTCTCTGAGGTCCTCGGAATGCGTGCAGTGGGAGGGGCTGCCGCGGAGACCTGGGCCCAGGGTGTCGGGTAGACTTTCCCTGAGGACATGTCCCGTCCAGTGGAAGCCTCCGCAGACAGCACCAGGCTGGGACAGAGCGGCTGTGTCCCGCACGGCGGTCACTGTCACCCGAGCACTGACCCTCTTCTGCAGCCGTCACTTCCTCTCGGTCGTCACCGGCTCAGCGGAGGACGTGGCACCGACCTTGCCACACTGCTCCCGGGTCCGGCTCGGAGTCTCAGTCTCTGGGTTTCTGTGGCCGCTTCTCCGGGCTTCGTTTCCATGTCAGCTCCTTTGCTGGCTGCTGGGTGTGTTTGTTGTGGCTCTCGTGTCCTGGCTGGTTCAATGAGGAGGAGGTGCCCCCTGCCACCATCCAAGGGACGTTTGCTTAACTGCTGGAGGAAGGGTGTGGGGTTCACATAGGCCACGGTTGGTAGAAGCGTTTCAGAACATTCTGTGTGTTTGCCCTCTTGTTGGCACACGTGTCTTACTTGAGTAGGTGCCTGTTGGCTGCCCTTTTTGTGTCCTGACCTGCTGTCACCAGACAAGAGTATCCCCCCTCGAGGCACCTGCCGTCCCCAGGGGGCGGGTCTTACTCTGTGAGTGGTGGGCTGGGATTGCAGGAAAAATAGCTGTGGATTCTGCCGCGTGCCATGAGCAGAGACCTCGTCAGGACCTAAAACACCAGGACCCCGCTCTTGGCCCAGCACAGCCCTACAGGGGTGATGCCCGTCTGTCCTGAGAGCCCAGATCTGGCCCTGGCCTGGCTGCCCGCCTGCTTCCCCAGGGGTCAACACCAAGTGAAAAGCACTCTGGAGTCCGGCCTGTCATTGAACGGTGTTTATATTTCAATCAGTAGGATTGCACTGGCGTAAAAGCATAAGGCAGCGTCCCCGTGACGGGCTACGTGGACGTAAGAAGCTTTGTGCCAAGCGAGGCAGGCAATGGCCCTCCTGGGCTGCAGCCTCCACTGCGGAGCGCAGAGCCCGTCCTTGTCCATCACTGCGGTGAGGAGCCCGTGGCACTGAGTTGAGCTCATGCTTCAAGAAAGGATCCCCTGGGGGCAGTGCGTCTTCTTGCCATTTGGCCTGACACCGAAAGGGCCCAGGCTCGCAGACAAACAGGAGCCCGGTCTCTGTCCGTGCCGCCGTGGGTGTGGTGGGTGTGGCTGGACCGCTGCACGGGGCCACTGCGAGATCCACCACCAGCTGTCTTTAACTTTCAGCTCAGCCTCCGTGGAATGGGGGATGCAGGGCCCTTGCGTTGTGACCCCGCCTGGACTAGACACAGACAAGCCACGGGTGCTACAGCTTCCAGGGGTGGGCTTCCAGGCCAAGTGCGCAGGCATCTTTGAAATTGTGAAGTTTATTTACTTGACAGGTAGAGTTACAGTGAGAGGGAGAGACAGAGAGAGAGGTCTTCCATTCACTGGTTCACTCCCCAAATGGCCCCAACAGCCAGAGCTGAGCCAGTCCAGAGCCAGGAGCTTCTTCTTGGTCTCCCACTTGGTTGCAGGGGCCCAGGTGCTTGGGCCATCTTCTACTGCTTTCTCAGGCCTCAGCAGAGAGCTGAATTGGAATAGGAACAGCCGGGACTCGAACCAGCGCCCATATGGGATGCTGGCGCCACAGGAGGAGGATTAACCCACGGCCCCGAAAATTGTGCATTATTTTTCCATTCTCTCTGCCACTTTGCAAGCACTCCGCCACCCCAGCCTGTCCGTGCACCAGCAAGAAAATAACTTTCACAAATCGAACCTCTCAAAGTAACCCGAGACCAGGTAGAAGTAGCACACGCCTTGCAGCCCCATTGGCCCAGCACCCCCTGCCCGAGCCCCACGCGTGCCTGTGTCCCGGGGGTGGCAGCGCCTCTGCCGGCTTCCACTTCTCACCACTTCTCTCTGGGCTTGGCTTTATCAGCTGTCAGCCCCGAGGACACCTCGCAGGTGCAAGACCTGGGAAGGGCTCAGGGCCTGGCGGCTTCTGCCTCCTTGTCCTCCCCCTGTCCGGGGAAGCCAGCGGGGCGACAGCCACGCCTTCCTCCTCGGCGATTGTCTCCCGGCCAGGACCCCCAGGAGAAGCACAGGTTTCCCTGCACCTGCTCGTTCTTGCCCGGGTGGGCGCACACACCCACACTCACTTGTACACACATGCACTCAAGCACACGCACATGCACGTATGCACACGTGCACACGTGCCTGCACCTGCTTCCCTCTGACCACAAACTCCCGAGCACGGCATCTACGGCACTGTCGCCCCCCCCCCCCCCCGAGCCTGATGGTGTGACTTACCTCCATCAGCACTCAGGGACACACTGCCGAGTGTAGGAGCACGAACCAAACAAGAGGGTGTTGCCGCTCCCCCCAGGGGTAGCACGTGCTCTGGTTGGGGGTGAGGAAGGGGACCCTTGAGCCAGGACTTTGGGATTGAGATGGGAGGGGGGCAGGCCGTGCAGGGTCCGGGAGGGGTGTGGCTCCCCTTAGGACATGGTGGGAAGACAGGCACCAGCCCGTCAGTTACCAGTAAGGAGGCTGTGCCCTCACTGAGAGTGCCGGCCGGGGCTCAGCCCAGCTCCTGAGCCCTGGGGCTCCTGGGAGCCAGCAGCGTCTGTGAGTTCAGTGGTGGTTTCTCCAGGGTCTCCAACGCCCTGCTCGGGAAGTGAGCACGCACCGCACCTGCGGGGGGAACGCGGATGGACGGTGTCTGTGGACGGACAGCTGCCGCGGAGGCGGGCCCAGTGCCTGGGGCTGGGGGCAGGCGGCGGAAGGGGAGGGTGCGGGTGCCCTGCTTCGGGCAGACAGGACGCCGTGTGACCGCAGTGGGCTCAGCAGCGGCGCCTGTTGGGGGCTGAGTGAGCAGGTTGGGTACAGAGTGGGGATTCTGCAGGCCTCCGCGGCCTGGTTTTTGGCACTGCATGAACACATGCCAGGGCACTTCAGCAAGTTGGGGAAGAGTGTGATTGAAATAAAAGTGTAGGGGATTAAGCCACCATCTGCAGCACTGGCATCCCATCTGGGTGCTGGTTGGAGTCCTGGCTGCTCCACTTCTGACCCGGCTCCCTGCTAATGCACCTGGGAAAGCCTCGGAGGACGGCCCATGTGCCTGGGCCCCTGTGCCCACGTGGGAGACCCGGATGAAGCTCCTGGCTCCTGGCTTGAACTTGGCCTAGCCGTGGTCATCGCAGCCATTTGGGGAGTGAACCGGCAGATGAAGATCTCTCTCTCTCTCTCTCTCTCTCTCTCTCCTTCTCTCACTGTAACTCTTTCAAATAAAATAAGTAAATCTTTTTTTAAAAAAATTAAGTTTATTTTGGTGCAAAAAACATTGAAATCCATGCATAGTGTTCTATTTTCCATGAGCTTTTTGAAAACCCCTTTTGCATGGATTTTAAAAATGTTGGCACCCAGGTAGCTTAACCTGTTTAGTCCTGCTTTCCTGTGACTTTTGGGAGTCGTCTCGTACTTGTGCTGTAACTGGCTCGCGTCACGGTCTCCACACGAGTCTCTGCTGTCGTGTGTCTTCTACGGCCCCTCAGAGTTTTATCTGGAGGACAGCTAAGGCTTGTTGTCAAAGGCGAAACCAAAAGCAGACGCCTTCGCATCTCGCACTCGGCTGTCGTCTTGAGGTCGGGCCCAAAGCGTTCTCTGCTGAATGGCTGCAGCGGCCAGTGGGTGGCAGGGGGAGGCACGTCTGGTTGCATTTGGGACACTCCGGCTTCATTCCCGTCACTGGCCCTGACCCCGGGGCCTGGGTGCGTCTTGATAGGCCCAGGAAGCAGAGGCAGCCCTGCCCTGGGAGGGCCACGCGTGGCAGCCGCCCTCCCAGCCTGCCCCTGGTGGCTGCTGTGCCCACCCAAGAATCCCCGTGGAGCCCCCTGTCCCATGCAGGACTCCCAGCCAGAAAAATCCCGGGTCCAGAAGTGCCCCGGACGTCATGTGGTCCACAGCTCTGGTGTGACAGAGGGTGGCCAGCGGTAGCAAGGTGGCTGCTGGTGCCGTTGGGAACCGTGGGGAGCTCAGGATGACCCTGGGTTTGGACTACAGATGTCAGATTGCCCTCGTGTTAAGCAGAGCTGCGCCCAGCGATGGAGTGAGGGGCGGTGACACCCAGGAGGAGAGGGCAGCACACCCAGCACCCAGATCTCGGTGCTCAACACCAGTGTCCACGGAAGGGACTCGGCCGCCCCGGCGCTTTGGCTTGGCAGGCACAAGACACGGCCCCACCCTGCGTTGCCAGCAAGTCGGGAAGTACCCCCAAACCGATGGGAGGGGTCGGACACAGGAGCCCCCAGATGGAGGGACGCCCCCCCCCCCCCGACAAGCTGGGGATGACTTGCGCATAGAAGGAATGAGGAGGAGGAGGAATTGGAATACCTTGACGTGGGGGCTGGCACTGCGGACCAGCAGGCTGAGCTGCTGCCTGTGACGCCAGCATCCCATAGGCACACTGGTTTACGCCCAGCTGCCACTTCTGATCCAACTCCCTGCTAATGCGCCTGGGAAAGCAGTGGGAAATGGCCCACCAGTAGACAGCCTGCTGTCTGGCGCCCCCTGGTGGGCCTCAGCGGGAAGGACTCAACATTGTCTCGGGTTGAATCTGACATGGAGCTTTGAAAACTCAATACTCATCTCAGAGTGCCAAGGATGAAAAGCCACGGACGGGGACTCTTCTACGTCAGACAGAAGTTCTTAGGAAGGGAACCTGGTGGCCGTGGTGTGGGTTAAGATGTCCGTGTCCCGTATTGGATGGAGTCCCTGGCTCTAAGTCCCAGCACCGGCTCCTGCCTCCAGCTTCCTGCTAATTCAGCCCCTGGGAGGCAGCCATGATGGCCCTGGTGACCAGGTTTCTAGACCCAAGTATGAGACCCTAGTGAGTCCCAGCTCCCGGCTCCAGCCTGGCCCAGCCCAGCCCGGGCCGCTGAGGGCGTTTAGGGAGTGAACCGGAGTTGGGACCTCTCTCTGCGTGTCTGTCTCTCTGTGCGTCTTTGGCTCTCAAATGCATTTTAAAAAGAAGAGACGTAAAGGGACACAGCAGCTGCCTGCAGTGTGTTGTCCTCAGATCCTGGGCCAGGACACCACATTTCTGTAAAAGACATTTTGGGGATAGTTAACATGGGAATCCTAGCACGGACCGTGGACAGCGCTAACTGTGTGTTCTCACGGAGAGACTATCTTCATTCCTGAGGGATCCGTGCAGAGGTGCGGGGGCTGCAGTGAGGTGACCCAGTGTCTACCCGCAAGCGATTGGCGTGCGTGTTCGCATGTGGCAGGGAGGAGACGTGGCCGTGTCGGAACACGTCGGGGAGCAAGGTGTGTGGGTACGCCTGGTTCAGCTTTCCTGCAGCTTTGGACATTTTTCAAGTATGCACACGCACACGCATGCACACGCACACGCGCGCACACGCACACACACACACGGGAAGGCAGGAACAATGAAACAGGCCCAGTGCAATTGACTTGTCTGAAAAAAATCAGCTAAGACCCCATGCTCTTAACTCTAAGTGCCTGTACCTCTTCGTCCAGATAAACGGGAAGACAGACCGGCAGACGGACAGACAGACAAGTCCCTCATCCCCTTGGTTCAAAGGCTGTGGCTTTGAGAAGGGATGGACACAGGCCTGTCCGTGGCCAGGCCTCTGGGGAGAAGGCGATAGAGACGAGGTGCACTGCGCCATCTAGTGGCCAGATGAGGCTGCCCTGGCCACTGGCCGCTGGCGTCTGCCCACTTGGACAGCCAGCTTGTCCCACGTTGTTGGTGCCTTTCCCACCGTCTCTGCCCAGTGGTTATTTTCCCATTTGCAAAGCAGTAACTTGTGTTTATCTTTCTGCTTCTCTAATTTTCCAATACGGATTTCCAGTTGCTTTGGACCAAGAAGCCAAAATGCAGAGTTCCGCTCCCAGAAACCTGAGCCCCGAGTCCTTCCATAGCCAAGGGAGAGGGGAGTCCTGCTCGTGTGTGTAACCAGATCCCTGCCGCCGCCGTGCACCGGCAGCCGCTGACCTTGCTCTCGCTCGGGTGGAAATAAGCTACGGCTGCTTGCCCTGGGCTTGCAGCAGCCAGGGTCAGCACCGTCACCGGCCGGGGCCAGGAAGTGGCAGCGGGTGCCCTAGGTGGGGACTCAGCTTTCTCTGCTCGGTCCTAGGTTGGAAGTAGGGACAGAAGGGAGGGGAGCTGCCAGTCACTCACCACGTCCTGGCCACTTGGGGCCGGTGGTTCTGGAAGTCATGTTTTGTCTTCCTGGACTCTGGGCCTCGTGCAAGCCCGGCCTATAGCAGGCCGTTTTCCTGAGCTGCTTATAGGGGCTTGGGGTCCCAGGGCGGATGCTCTGGGTTGTGTTTTCCCACCTGTATGTCCTTTTCTGGCTTCAGCCTGCCCACAAGGCACACAATGGGACCTGGCACGGCACAGGCGGCTTCAGGCTGCAGCCGCTCTAACCCCAGAGGAGAAAGCCCTGACGCAGGCCGGAGACCATGCTCGGGTCCACAGCTGCTTCTGCAGCCCGGGGGAGACCCCTCCAAGCCTCGGTGGCTTCCTCCATACAGAGCAAGGTTGATTCCTGGGGCACTTCCTCTCTTGCCAGGATCGGCCTGGGCAGGTGAGCTGAGCTCACTAGCTCCCCCTGCTGGCTGGAGGGTGAGTTGTTGCTGGCTTACCGGCAGGGTGCAAGTGCATGTCCACGTAGGTACCTCATCTGTGGCAGGTGCTGGGGGCCTGCACTCCCAGACTCCAGCAGGGGCAGGCACAGGCACACAGCCTCGTGCTGGGATAAACCATTGCTCTATTCTCAGCCCCGCTGGCCCCGGCTCACCGTCCTCTGTGCTTCTCCCCGTCCGTAACACCAGGCGCTTCGCGTGAAGTGGTCCCGCCTGCGGTTGCCCTGGGTGGATCTGGACTGGCTCATAGACATCTCCTGCCAGATCACGGAGCTAGACCTTTCCGCCAACTGCCTGGCTTCCCTGCCGTCCGTCATCCCCTGGGGCCTCATCCACCTTCGGAAGCTGAACCTCTCGGACAACCACCTGGCCGAGCTGCCCAGCGTGCAGTCATCGGACGAGATCATCTGTTCCAGGTGGGCCCCGGCCGTCGGTGCGGCGATCGCTGCCGCTGGTGGCCTGGCTGTGCTCTGGGCTTTGGAGAACAGCATTCTGGCTCAAACGGGGGATTTTGCCAGCTCCCGGGTACAAGGTCCCAGTCCTGTGCTCAGGTGGGCAGCGTTCTGGAGAGATGGTCTGGCCCAGCATTGCACGGTCACCACCGCCATGCTGAGCTCCCGGCTGGACATGCCCGGCGTGGTCCTGCACAGGGACCAAACGCCGCCCTGGCCAGGGCAGGCAGTGCAGCCCTGGGCCCGTTTCCTCCACCGCCCAGGGCAGGTGCCAGGGGCCTCTGAGAACACGTGAATCCACAGGACTGGCAGCAGGGGACGAGGCGGGCAGCCCCGCCTGCTTCCTCGTGGCACCTTGCCAAGCAGCCTGGGCACGCCCCTCCCTGTCTCCCAGGCTGGCAGGGCAGGGGGAGGCCCTTCCTTGACTGGTCTCTTTAGGATTCCTCTCTGCAAGGCCTCGCTGTGTGCAGCTCTGTGCCGATTTCCAGAAGCAGGGCTGGAACGTGCCCGAGGTCGCCTCGAGCGAGGATGGCCAGGCAGAGGCATGCAGGAGCAGGGGCCGAGCCGGGGCCGAGCTGGGCAGGCCGTTGGGTCCACGGGGCCCTGAGAGGTCTGGGGCCCTGCCCTGTGGTCTCCCCGCAGCTCTCAGGGCCCTGGCTCAGTTTGCCACCAGGTGTTGGTCGGCCGGTGGGGCCAGGGTCTTTGGGTCCCTGTCAGTCAGAGCTTTGGTTTTCTTTGTGGACGCAGAGTGTAGTCGGAATAAAAGCCACACGCACTCCATTTTCGATGCGCGCTCCTTGCGCTGGCGCGGGGAGACAGGGAGAACATGCAGCCCGTTCCCGAGTGAGAAAGCTGTGCGAGGGGCATTTCCTGATGCCTCTGCTTCCTCTCCCCCCACCCCCCCCCCAGGCTGCTGGACATCGACGTCTCCAGCAACAAACTCTGCCACCTCCCGCCAGGACTCCTGCACCTCTCCAAGCTGCAGAAACTCACGGCGTCAAAGAATTACCTAGAGAAGTTGTTCGAAGAAGAAAACGGTATGTGGGCCCCGCTGTGCCCTGCTGCCCACCCGCCGTCGGCGGGCGTCCTCAACGTCGGCGGCTCCCTCCCAAGTCACCCTCTCCCTTCCCGCAGCCACGAACTGGATCGGGCTCCGGAAGCTGCAGGAGCTCGACCTCTCGGACAACAAGCTGAGGGAGCTGCCCGCGCCCTTCATGCATTCCTTCAAGTCGCTCAGTTCTCTGAATGTCTCCAGAAACAGTCTCAAGGTCTTCCCCGAGCCCTGGGCCTGCCCTCTGGTGAGCGTCACCCCCACCCCGACCCCCAGCGTTCCAAAACCCACGCGCGCCACCCTGCGGCCATGCCGGGCGACAGGAGCGGTGAGCGGGGTCTCGGGCAGCTCGCTCCCCTGAAAGCCAGCCTTCCTTCCCCACTCCCGGTTCGACGGCCGCAGGTGGCAGCTCACACCCCAGCACAGGATTCTGCCCGGAAGCGGGAGGAGCGGTTTCTGTACCACACTTGAATAGGACGCAGGGGCCGGCGCCGTGGCACAGTGGGCAAAGCTGCCACCTGCGACGCCGGCATCCCATGTGGGCCCCGGTCCACGTCCCGGCTGCTCCACCTCTGATCCAGCTCCCTGCTAATGGCCTGGAAAGGCCGTGGAAGATGGCCCGAGCGTTTGGGTCCCTGCCACCCACATGGGAGACCCAGATAAAAAGCTCCTGGCCCCTGGCTTCACCCTGGCCCAGTTCTGGCCGTTGCGGCCATCTAGGGAGTGAACCAGCAGATGGAAGGTTCTCTGTCTCTCTTTCCCTCTCTCTCTCCGTATGTCCCTCTCTGTGTGGAACTCTTTCAAAACAAATATTTTTTGTTTAACTAAGAAGAATACGACCTGCTTTGCAGGGGCGGGCGTGACACAGCAGGTGCTCTGCTTCGAATGCTGGCAGTCCAGCGCCGGCTCGAGCTCCCGCGGCCCCACCCCCGACTCAGCTCCCGGCTGATGTGCCTGGGAGCAGCAGGTGATGGCCCCAGTGCGGGGCCCCTGCACCCACGTGGGGGACCCGCATGGAGTTCCTGCCTCCTGGGTTCGGCCTGGCTCAGCCCAAGGTGTTATGGACATTTGGGGAGTGAACCAACAAAAGATGGCTCTCTCCCCCTCCCCCTCTCCCTCCCCTTCCCCTTCCTCTCCCTCTCTCTTTCTCTCTCTCCCTGTCTCTAGTTCTCTCTCCCTCCCACCCTCTGCCTTTCGAGTAGCTGAAAATAAACAAATATTTTTGGAGAACGTAAGGACCGCGCCACACTCACACAGTGCTGTTCCCTGGGAGCCGTGCCGGGTAAAGCGGTGGCGTGGCCGTGGGTTTCCGCGGGTCAGCCCATGGGTTTCCGGCCGGCCAGCTCCCTAGCGTTTTCCTTAGCCCTTCCAGTTTGCCCCGGGGGGGGCGAGGGGAAGCAGCTTTCATCCCGAATTGTCCCCGTCTGTCCCAGGGCAGGGACCAGAGTTCTGGAATGGAGGGAAGACCTTGGGGCCACTTTGAGTCCCGGGGGAGCCCCATTCCCGTCCCTGCCTGGGCAGGGGCCCAGAGCAGGACAGGAGAACCCGTGGCCTGGACCCCGGCCGTGGGGACTGGCTATCGCAGGCTCCCTCCGGCGCCCCGTGGGGAAGGGCCGAGGGCGGCCGAGCGTGGGGAGCTGACGCGTGCACGTCCCCTCCCAGAAAAGCTGCAAGGCGTCCAGAAACGCGCTGGAGGCCCTGCCGGACAAGGTGGCCGTGTTCTGGAAGAGCCACCTCAAGGACGTGGACTTCTCGGAGAACGCCCTCAAGGCCGTGCCCCTGGGGCTCTTCCAGCTGGACGTGAGTGCGCCCCGGCCTCCTGCACGCTGCTCCTGGCCCTGAGCAAGGGGGGTGGGCGGGGCTGAGCCGCAGCGACCGGGGCCCCCACAGGCCCAGCGGGCCGCCCCTGCACACACCTGGTGGCCAGTGCCGCCTCGTCCTGTCCCAGGCCTCCGGCAGCCCAAGGAGCTGGTGGGAGGCAGCGGGCCCCCAGCGCGGGGCCGTTCCCTGGGGCTCCAGCCCCACGGCTGACCTCAGGCCCCAGAGGGTGGAGCGCCAGTCCACACGGCCCACCAGTGCTGCTTGTGTAATTGCGAGTGTTAAGCCCCACAGCCGGGGCCTCGCCCGGGAGTGGGTGGTCGCTTGGCCACTCAGCTGGCCCAGTGCCACCTCGGCCTCTTTCTCCCCGCTCACCCACCTAGGCCCTCATGTTCCTGAGGCTCCAGGGGAACCAGCTCGAGACACTTCCACCCCAGGACAAGTGGACCTGCAGACAACTCAAAACCCTGGATCTTTCCAGAAACCAGCTTGGCAAGTAAGCAGGGTCCCGGGATGCCTGGCAAGCCCAAAGCGTGTGGGCGGCTTCTGGGATGTGGCCCCGAGGGATCAGGGTCGGCCTGGGCCTTGGGGACACAGGCCCGGGGCTCCACCGACACAGCAGGTACCTGCCCCTCATAAGGACACTGTCCCTCCTGCAGAGCGAGGGCCGCCCACCTGGTCCCCACTTCGGACGAGCCACAGCTCAGCGCCCCTTACCCACTTGGGCCTAGAAAGGCTTCGGCTTCCGGACTTTTTCGGATTGTGGGATATTTGCATAAATATACCAGGTGTCTTGTTTCCTTTTTTAAAAGATTGGTTTATTTATTTGAAAGTCAGAGTTATAAACAGAGAGAGAGAGAGAGAGAGAGAGAGAGAGGTCTTCTATCCATTGGTTCACTCCCCAGTCTCCCAGGCCTCTAGCAGGAAGCTGGATCAGAAATGGAGCAGGCAGGATTCGAACCGGAGCCCATAAGGGACGCTGGGGTCCCAGGCGGCAGCTTTACCTGTTTTGCCACCATGCTGGCTCCTTTTCTTGTTCAGTATAACCTGAAGGTAATTTTATACAACATATTTTGTTTTTAAAAAAGATTTATTTATTTGAAAGACAAAGTTAGAGAGGAGGGGGAGAGAGAGAGAGATTTTCCATCCGCTGCTTCTCTCCCCAGACGGCCAAAGCCAGGAGCCAGGAGCTTCATCTGGGTCTCCCCACGTGGATGCCGGGGCCCAAATACTTGGGCCGTCTCCACTGCTTCCCAGGAGCATTAGCAGGGAACTGGATCGGGCCTTGAACCGGTGCCCACGTGGGATGCCAGGGTCCCAGGGGGAGGCTTACCCCACAATGCCACAGCGCCAGCCCCGTGTGATATTTTTAGTGTGACTGGGGTTTGTGACCGTCCCTTGGGGTCAAGTGTGGCATCATCCACTTTGGCATCGTGTCCACATGTAGAACATGTAGGAAGCAAAAACGCCTTGGACTTGGGACTTTCGCATTCGGAGGCTCAAGCTGTCCCGAGCTGAGTTCAAGGGTTCGGGACTTCAGCGGGCGGGCGTGGGACACGGTGCAGCCCGAGTCTGATTGTCCCTGGCTCTCTTCAGCCTAAACTGTAACCGTCACAAAGTCTCTGCCACTCGCTCGCTGCGCTGACACAGATACTGCAGAAAGTCCGTGGGAAAGGGAATGGAAAGAGAGACACACTTTGGTGCACAAAGTTTTGCAGCCCGAACTTTCCTGAGCCCCCGCCCGCGTGCATCTGCTGAGGGCCGGTTCTGCAGCACTCAGGGGGACTGACCCCCCGAGGGGGCTCTCCTGGGCTCTGGTGTGCTCGGCTGGGCGAGGAAACGCCCGGGCAGGCACACCCACCACCCACCCAGCCAGGGTCAGGCAGCCTGGGGCGGTTTCCCGGGACCCCCACGTGGGCCCTCCTTCCACATAAGCTGCAGGGTCCCAAACACTGCAGGTAGCGTTTCCTCCCGGTTCAGCGTCCTCTGGCCACCGCCGGAGCTGCAGTGTTCTTGTCATGCTTGTTTCACACTGGGACTTTTTACCCCTTACAGAAACGAAGATGGGCTTAAGACGAAGCGCATTTCCTTTTTCACCACCAGGGGGCGCCAGCGCTCAGGGCCCGAGGCAGGTGCGTGGAAGTGGTGGGTGTGGGAAGCCGGAGGGAGGGTGGGAAGAGGGGCAGGCGGTGTATTTGGGGCTTTCCCTTCAGTCCCTGTTGGACCGGCACAGATATCCACGTGGGGCGGAGAAGCCAACAGTTACCGGCTGTTGCTCGGGTCCCCTGTGGACACTGGGTGCCCAGGAGCCCTGGATTCCTGAGGGGAGCCGGGTGTGCACCACCCTGATTCTCTGCACCTGGCACGCGAGGACCAGGTGCCCAGGGCGTCTTGGTCTGCTCTGGCGGCCAGAAGGTCGGGCTGAGAGCAGCAGCGTGGTCAGCTCCAGGGAGAGTACCCCCCCCAACCTGCCCCGCCACCACCGTCTCCCCTCCTCTTGGAAAGAGGCCACGCCCTCACGACCTCAGCTAAACCTAGCGACCCCCCAGAGAGCCCACTCCGGGCATCAGCCTGTGGAGTTAGGGCTTCCGCCGAGCGTCTGGGTGACAGGGACACAGTCCAGAGCACAGCACTGGGGTTCACTGTCTTGTGGCTGCCTGGGGTAGATCCTGGGTTCTGCCCAGGCCAGGCCTAGGGGCTCCAGCCCAGGGGGCAGGAGGCCGTCACTGTTCAGAGCTTCTGACACACACACTGCAGTGTCTCTTAGAGTCCCCAGGGCCCCGCAGGCAGAGGGGAGGCTCGGAGCTTCCTCTGGAGCTGTCCTGGTCCAACCACACGGCCAGCATGGCAGGGCTGCTCCTAGGGAGAGAGGCTCCCCCTCTGCATTGTCTTCGTGGGGTGCAGGGAAGGTGCACCTGCCCTCCCACTGAGCAGTCACCCCTCCTTGGTACCCTCGAAGCCAAGACATCTGGAGCCAGCCACCCCCATAGAAGCTGCTCCAGAAAACAGGAACCAATATTTACACCAGTTGAATGTAATTAATTGGCTTTTTTTAGCTTAATAGATCGATGTTGGCAGGCTCAGATGTGTGAGGTAGGCACGAGCTGGGAGTAGATGCCAGCACATGTTGGCAGGAGGTGAGCTAAAGTCGGTGCACCTGCTGCACTTCCTAATGAGCGAGTGTGTGTGTGTGTGTTTACATGTATGATAGGCATGTAGATCAGTCACAGAGAGCTACGTGTGTTTATTTATGATCAAAAAGGTAGCACATTATAGTAGGACACATAAGAGAATCCAAAAATAGACCTAAGTGAACGTTAGAATTTAATTAATTAACAACAAAGGTGGCGTTCCAATTTAGGGGGAAGAATGCGATGTTAAATAGTGTCGGGAATCTCATTTTGCTTCAGTTACACAAATGCCCATGCGACAGCAGGTTTAGGTGTAAAAGACAAATGGAAAATAACACATAAGAGACTGTGTGTAACATTGAGAGGTGGGAGGGAACTTTAAGAGCGAGCTGAGCAATCCAGCGATCGTCAAGGAAAAAGATGGAAATCTTTGGCTTTGTGGACACTGAAAAGTTTTGCTGAGTCAAAGGCACCATAAACCAGTCGTAACGCAAGCAGACCATGACAGGGTTGCAACACACTTTGGCTTGCATCCCTCGGATACAAAGAATGCTTGCAAACTCATTCGGAAAAGACAGCCCAGTAGGCAAAAAATGACTTACAGATAGGGATAGTTTGTAAGAAGTCCAGACAGCCAGGAAGAGATGCAACGTCTTTATCCCTGCTAATAGGGAAATGCACTTACGGGTTGCACAGCCGATCCCTTTTTAAACAAAGGGCCTTGGGAGAAATGGAGTCCAAACCTACGGATTGCATTTGGAAGGAAGGAGAGACCCACGAAGGGTGTGTGGGAGGAGCCGGGGGATCCTGGTTATGCTGGTAGGCTGAGCCTTCCTGGAGCTAGTGTGAGTCAACTAGGAATGCATCCAAGCACGTGTGTGTGGGTGGCATGTGTTCATGTATGCACAAAACACACAAGGGTACTTTTGAGACTCATGTGTTTGAAGGGGTCTCCAAAAAATCCATGGAAATGCGTGTTATGAGGCAACTATGCATAGATCTCAAAATTCTTATACCAAAATAAGCTTAACTTTCCATCCCATTTTCTCACAAACTTTTTGAAGCATTCTTTTATAAAAGCGTGTGTGCAGGGTGTGTGCCTGCTGCAGACGTCTGGCACACATAGAAGCTTCCAGATACTTGTCTCTGCGCCTTGCAC
This sequence comes from Oryctolagus cuniculus, assembly GCF_964237555.1. Lineage (NCBI taxonomy): Eukaryota > Metazoa > Chordata > Mammalia > Lagomorpha > Leporidae > Oryctolagus > Oryctolagus cuniculus. The sequence goes on from NC_091443.1 coordinate 10,273,636, forward strand.
AGCCCCTGCTGGGACCATGGAGAGGGGCAGGAGGAGGCGGCCCAGCACCCAGGGGACGCAGCCACTCGGGAGGCCCCAGACAGGAAGGGCGAGGTGCACAGTGGAAAGCACAACGGGGCAGGCATTTGGTGCAGGGGTTAAGGTGCCGCTCGGACACCTGCTCGTGTCGAGGGCCTGGGTTCGAGTCCCGGTTCCTCTTCCAATTCCAGCTTCCTGCTGATATGCCCGCTGGAGGCAGCAGGGGGTGGCTCAGGTACTTGGGTCCCAGCCACCCCCTTGGGAGACCCAGGTGGGGTCCTTCCTCCTGGCTTCAGCCTGACACGCGCTCTACTGTTGCAGGCACTCGGGGAGCAGATGAGTGGATACAAGATCTCACTTTGTCTGTCTGTCTCTCTCTCTGCCTTTCAAGTAAAATGAAAAATAAATATTTTTTTAAATAAAGAAGAAAAGCATAATAGGAACAAGTGCTGGTGTTCTAGAAAATGGGTTTTGTGGGGCCCCGCGGGAGCGAGCCTGGGGAGCAGGTGCGGAGGCCACAGCCGGGGTGGAGCCTTGGCAGGTGACAAAGGCCTCCTTTGCAGTTTCACCTGGAAAGTCAATGCCCACGCTGAGAGAAGGGGGCGGGGCCGGTGAGCCCTGTCTCGGGGCGGGGCCGGTGAGCCCTGTCTCGGGGCAGGGTGGTTCCTTCAGGGCTGTTGACCGCAGGGGAGAGGGGAGGAATTATCCCGAAAGAGAGCTTGTTTGCAGATGAATAAGTTGAATCCCAGGCAGATGGACATACATCCAACCAGTCATCTTAGCAGGGGCCGCATCCAAAAATAATCGAGGGTTACGGGAACACTGAGACCAGCGGAGTCATAAATAACTTAGGGATAAATAATCGCAGCCTATAAATCCTGAGCACCGTCCCTCCCGGCTCAGCCTGCCTGGTTTTTGACCCCGGGGCCAGGAAGTCTGCCGGGTGTTGCCCCTGTGTGAGGCTCGCTGCTCACTCCTCGCGCCCGGTACTGGACACCAAGGCGGGGCCTTGGGCGTGGACGGCAAGAGCCCGGGGGTCCAGGACGCCTTGTCTGAGAAGGAAGTGGTCTTCACCTTGGAAATGGGACGGGGCGGGCAAGCGCCCATCCTCCCTGTGGGCTGAAAAGAAAGGAGGCGTGGTGAAGGTTCCCACAAGCAGGGTCTACTCCCGAGTTACCTGCACACACGCCCTGTGCACACGCAGGCCCCATCTTGGGGTTCCTGCTCCCGGCGGCCAGGTCGCCCCACAGCCCCACAAGGGGAGCACAGCCAGAGCTCACGGGGTGGGCGTGAGCGAGGGCAGCCGAGCGTGGTTCAACCCGACACGAGAGTCTGGCTCCTCTGCCGTCCGTGTCTGGGGTGGCAGGTGCGGGCAGAGCTTGGGGCACCCGTCTCCTCTTTGGCTCTCCCAGCCTCCCGGCTCCAGGGCAGCTGCCGGGAGCGGATGCCCGCCTTTCAGAGGTGTGGCCCCCACCCATGTGCCTGCCGCCTCTCTGCGGTCAGACGCTCTGGTGCCTGTGCACAGGGCAGGGTTGGTGTGGTTTTCATGGTAATCTTGAGACTAGCCCAGTTGACCAAGGCACCGGCACCCCGAGGAGCCGGCTGGCATCTTAGAGAACGCCGGCCCAGGAGGCGTGGCAGGGTCGCTGGTGAACTCGCCGTTGGAATGGAAGAAGCAGTACAGGTGCATTTCCCGGCATTCTGAACCACACTCCAATGGCCGCAATGGCCGGTGCACTGCACCAATCTGAAGCCAGGAGCCAGGTGCTTCTCCTGGTCTCCCATGGGGTGCAGGGCCCAAGCACCTGGGCCATCCTCCACTCCCGGGCCACAGCAGAGAGCTGGACTGGAAGAGGGGCAACCGGGACAGAATCCAGCGCCCTGACCGGGACTAGAACCCGGTGTGCCGGCGCCACAGGCGGAGGATTAGCCTAGTGAGCCGCGGCGCTGGGGCACATAGTTTTCTTGTAGTACCCATTTTCCACTCAGTTCTTGAAGACCCCTCACAGAACAGACACATGCATGTGCATGTGTGGTATGTATGCATGCATGTGTGTAACATGTATTCCCACGTGTGCATGGAGTGTGTGTCTGTGCACATGTGCATGTCTGTTGTGTTTTCTGGTACAATAATAAGCCTGGGGCCAGCGCTGTGGCATAATGGGAAGGCTACCCCCTGCAATGCCGGCATCCCATATGGGCACTGGTTCGAGTCCCAGGTGCTCCACTTCCAACCCAGCTCTCTGCTATGGCCTGGGAAAGCAGTGGAGGAGGCCTGAGTCCTTGGGGCCCTGCATGTGAGAGACCCGAAAGAAGCTCCTGACACTTGGCTACAGATCAGCCCAGGTCCAGCCATTGTGGCCATTTGGGGAGTGAACCGACAGATGGAAGAATCTCTCTCTCTCTCTTTCTCTCTCTGCCTCTCTAACTCTGCCTTTCAAATAAATACATCTTTAAAAAAAAATAAGCCTTCCAGGTATCTGGTCCTGCACCTCGCTTTTCCAGTAGCTCTTCGGTCCAGCTGTGCACCTGTCGCGTGGCCTGCCCCCTGCTCTGTAGCAGCCGTGTGTTATCCCACCCCCGAGGCTGGGGTGTCAGCTGTCTTCTGTTTTGCTGCCAGGAGCCGGGAGCCCTGTCACAGGTGTGCAGGGACAGTTGGAGAATTCAGATAGCTGGGCGATCGCCGATGGCTATGCCAGGGTGCGCTCTGGAGATGGCACCCGTGTGCCCAGCCGCCCAGCCACCTGGCCTGCACCTGTGCTGGCCCAGGCCGGCGCGGTGGCCCACGGTCCGCTCTGCCCTCTCTCTGCAGCCTGTGTGCTGGAGTTCCCTGCCTTCCTGAGCGACTCTCTGGAAGTCCTTTGTCTGAATGACAACCACCTGGACGCGGTCCCGCCATCCGTTTGCCTGCTCAAGAGCTTATCTGAGCTCTACCTGGGCAAGTAAGTGCCGGGGGGGGGGGGGGGGCAGCTGGGGTCAGGCTGGCCAGGCCGGAAGGAGCCATCTGCTTACCCAGAAGCGGCTGTGGGGTTTTCAGACCTGCAGCTGGGCCAGGAGGTGGGGGAGTGACAGCCGGGGGCAGGACGGGTGCTGCACGCTTTGGCGGCATGGCTCGGGTGACAGCCACCCTGTCGTCCCTGCCCGAGCCTGCCAGGCCTGAGGACAACACAAAATGCCACCAGTGTCAAGTGGCAGGCCTCCTGCAGAGGAGGCAGGGACCGTCTCTGTAGAAGGAGGGGACCCAGCCCTAAGCGGTGGGCACCTACGTGTAGAAGCCAGAGCTGGACCTGGGGTTCCAGTGGGACACTCGAGACTGTCGGGGTGCCTGCAGGATGCCTGTGCGTGTGTGTGTTCGCTCACGGGTGCGTGTGTCCTTAGCAACCCCGGCCTCCGAGAGCTCCCGCCCGAGCTGGGGCAGCTGGGCAACCTCTGGCAGCTGGACATTGAGGACCTGCACATCAGCAATGTGCCTGCCGAGATCAGAAAGGAAGGTAGGACGGCCACGGCGGCGCCTCTTGGAAAGATGACTCAAGTGCACCTGTTGGGTTCCAGGGCAGAAAGGGCCCCTCGGGGTCTGGGAAGACGCTGTCAGGGGGTCCCTCGGCTGCCAGCTGCGAGGGCCCTATGTTGACTGGGCACCTGTAACAGGACTGTCAAGTCTGACCTCACGGCAGCTGTCCTTAGGTTCTGGACTGTCACGCGCCACCCTGGCGGGGGGCGGGGGGGGGCTCATATCCTGCCCTGGGCTCCCTTCGCTGTCCCTGTCAGATCAGCAGCGCCTATCCCTTCTGGACAGGGTTGGTTTCCTAAGAGAGGAGGGCGTGTCCCCACGCATGGGTGGCCGGGGCACCCACCCTCACCCTTTCCGATTGGCACAGGCCCCAAAGCCACGCTGTCCTACCTGCGCGCTCAGCTGCGCAAGGCGGAGCGCTGCAAGCTGATGAAGATGATCGTCGTGGGTCCCCCGCGCCAGGGCAAGTCCACCCTCCTGGAGATCTTGCAGACGGGGAGGGCCCCCCAGGTGGTGCCCGGCGAGGCCACCATCAGGACCACCAAGTGGGAGCTCCAGAGGCCGGCTGGCTCCAGAGCCAAGGTCAAGGATGGTTGGCGCGCAGAGTGCCCACGGGTGGTGGGGAGGGGTGGGGTGGGGAGGGTCTTCCTTGGGCTTTTCTCCCTCCACCCCTGACAGCCCAGGGTTTTCTCGGGCAGGCGAGCGGGCAGGCGTCCCGTCCCGGGGCCTGGGGTGTTTGCAGGGACCACCGTGTGTCGTTGCAAACCAGCTCCTGCCAAGGGCAGCGAATCGTTGTCTCACACGACCGTGCTGTTTTCCTGTTAGCATTAAGTGGAGGCTTGGGGCCAGTGGGGATTAACCCTGCCTGTGCTTGCCATCAACTCAAGGAGCTTTCAAACACACGACTCCCTGGCCGGCCGCAAAGACCCCGAATTGAGATGTCTGGGAGAGGCCGCGCCTCCAGGGCTGATCCGGCCTCTGACCCTCAATGAGGAGCCTAAAGGGCACCCTAGGAGCAGTGTTCCTTCCCCCGCTCTGGGTGCCTACTTTCACCCCATGTTCTGAAAAGTCCCATTTGTAAGCCTCACAACGATTTTTCTAATAGTCCATGGAAAAACGGCATGAAAAGATAAGTTTATTTTGCCTCAAAGAAATGTTGAAATCCCTGCACGGGTTTTCTTATAATACACATTTTCCACACATGTTTTGAAGAGCCCTTGTATCTCCAATGAACCCCTCCCCAAACCTGTGAGTCGCCCCCTTTCGCGTTCAGTACCAGGCGAAAGGAAGGGAACATGGTCTTGCTCTCGAGAGAGCTAAGAGGCCGTGGCACGCTGGTGAGATCGGCACACCTGTGCTACGGCACGGGGCAGTGTGCACCTCCCCCGAGCTGGGGACACGCAGACAGCACCACCCTCCTCTGCTGTGCTGGTGTCTGCCGTGGGAATTCCGGGTCGCAGGGGCCTGGAGGTGCAGATGTGCCGTGAGCTCCTCTGGGCCCCTGCGCCCACCATCAGCGTGCAGGTGCAGCTGGAACCACGAGCTGCCCCACACGGCCTGTCTGTGCTAACCCGGATGCCAGAGCCGGTCCTCCAGAGTCCGAGTCCGTCTGTCGGGACAGCCACCGGCCCCAGGCCTGCCCCAGCACACCCCAGGAGAGAATGCAACTGGCTCACGGCCCAGGCTTTTGTCACACCACCCGGCTCTTCCGCCTCCCCGCCAGCTTTGCCTGGTTGGCATCAGTGATTCAGCCTGGAGTTGTCCCAGCAGGTCTCCCACGGACGGCGGCCCCAGGCCCGAGCCGAGAATCCGTATCTCTGCTCCTCCTGTCCGCTTCCGTCCTGCGTGCAGAGCCCGCAGCTCCCTGGGTGGTTGGCCCCTCGCCAGCTGACAGCAGCTGTCCCTCTTCCTCTTTATACAAATCCAGGCCCGCGCTCTGCGCCTCCCAGGCCAAAACGCTGCCTTGCGGAAATGACTCCTGGCTCCAGATCCGGGTGGGCTCTGCTCCCCCGGCCACAGCGCGACCTCACGCGCCGACAGATAAACCGTCGTTCCTGGCAGCTCACAACTCAGCCTGTGTTTGACTGCACGTCGGTGGGGGCCGGGGGAGGGGGGCAGCAGACGGACTTTCCCGGCAGCCTTGGTGGGCGCCGCCCTCTGACCCGCGGGAAGCCAGAGGCCCGGCTGGGCCTGGCCCTTGCACAAGCAGAGGCCAAGTCCGGGTTTAAGCAGTGACGTCAGAGCAAGGCTGCTTGGCGGCACGTCTCTGGCCGTGGGCAGCAGACGGAGACATACAATGCCCTCCAGTGTTCTGCGGGCGCCATCCTCCCCTCCCCCACCCCGTAGCAGGATGCCGACGCCCCCAGCAGCCCACCTCCCGCCAACAGGGCACCCGTGCCTTGTGCATGGTGGCGAGTGTTCAGGGCTCCAAGCTCAGCGTGTGAAGCTCCAGGTTGCTCTTGCTTTGGGCCCAGTGAGGCCTCGGTGTGTAAAGTGTATCCCTGTCGCCTTCTTGCTCAAGTAGGTGGAGTCCATAGTGTTCAACGTCTGGGACATCGGGGGCCCGGCCAGCATGGCCACTGTCAACCAGTGCTTCTTCACGGACAAGGCCCTGTACGTGGTGGTCTGGAACCTGGCGCTGGGGGAGGAGGCCGTGGCCAACCTCCAGTTCTGGCTGCTCAACATTGAGGTGAGTGGACGCCGGGGTGATGCTGGCGACGAGGCCACGTGTCAGGCAGGTGGGCTCTCGGGGGAGACCCCAGAATCGCGGGCCCACTGCTCTGCCGTGCTAAGACATTTCCAGTCCTCCTGGTTCTCAGGCTAAGACCCAACCCCTGCATGCCTGAGGGGGCGGGGCTTCCCTCCCAGGTGTGGAGCAGGTGCTGCCGTGGGAAACCTGCCCGAATGTGCCAGGGGTCAGAGATCCCTCCCCAGGGGCCAGTCTGAGCACCGGCCACAGGGCGGTTTCCGTCCCTTGTTCGACGCGTGGGGATGGGCTCAGCAGGACGGTTCTCTGTCACAGGCCAAGGCCCCCAACGCAGTGGTGCTGGTGGTGGGCACGCACCTGGACCTGATAGAAGCCAAGTTCCGCGTGGAGAGGATCGCGACCCTGCGCGCCTATGTGCTGGCGCTCTGCCGCTCACCAGCCGGCTCCAGAGCCACCGGCTTCCCGGATATCACATTCAAGCACTTGCAGTAAGAGCCGCTGCCCGCCATGCACCCCGTACCCTCTGTCCATCTTCCTAGGAGAAGCCTGGGACCTGGGCAGGGCTCCTCGGGGTCCACTGACTCCCAGAACCAAGCCTGGGGACGCCTTCTCCGTGCCTCCCCAGCCCAGGACCCGTGCGAGCACATACGGCTCCCCTGGGGCTAGGAGATGTACTCTCGAGCACCCCCATCCCATTGGTGGGTCATTGAGCAGGGACAGAGCCTGCTGTGGGGAGGGGATGGGGAGGAAGGGTCAGCTGGCTGAGGGTGGGGATGACCGGCACCCTGGGCTTCTTACTGCTCCGCCTCTGGCTGTTGGCTCCCCGTCTGCCCTGCAGGCTGGGGGCTGTCGTGCCCACTTTGCAGATGACCGACCTGAGGCTCAGTGGGTTAGGAAAGTGTTCCCTGGTGGGAATAAGATGTTGTTTCCCCTGCTGCACTGGGGTTCCCTCACCCTGGGTGGAGTGCGAGGGTCCGCCTGGGGGTGTCACAGCCTGACTCAGAAGGCTTCCAGGGGTGCTGCTGTGGCTGGATAATGGGGCTGCTGGCTCCGGGTCAGAGCCCCGGGTCCAGTCTGAGTCTGCTCCTCCCTCTGTGCCTCACTTTTCACCTCTGTAAAATGGGCACACGGGAAAGCAACACATGGGGCTGCCCTGCCAAACTCTCGAGTCGTGTTAGTGAGTTGTGTAGACTCCTGGGAAGACGGGAGGGTGGGGTAGCGGCAATGCAGCTCAGCCCTTTGTGCCCGCACAGCGAGATCTCCTGTAAGAGCCTGGAAGGCCACGAGGGGCTGCGGCAGCTGATCTTCCACGTCACGTGCAGCATGAAAGACGCGGGGAGCTCCATCGGCTGCCAGCGCCTGGCGGGGAGGCTGGTGGGTACCGCGCTCGTCCCTGCTGCGGGCCGGCCGCTCCAGGTGGGGAAGGGCTGGGGTCGGAGGGCCAGAAAGGGAGCGTCCCCGCCCGCTCAGGCCGCCCCTGCCCCAGATCCCCAGGAGCTACCTGAGCCTGCAGGAGGCGGTGCTGGCCGAGCAGCAGTGGCGGAGCCTGGGCGATGACGTGCAGTACCTGACCGACAGGCAGCTGGAGCAGCTGGTGGAGCAGACGCCCGACAATGACATCAAAGACTATGAGGACCTGCAGTCCGGTGGGCGCGGTCACGGGGGCAGAGGGCGGGCCCCCCCCACCCGGGGAGCCGGGGCCGGGGCACTCCTGGGGAACAGGACCTGCTGCTACATCGCCGACTCTGGCCTGATCCCCGGCACCGCAGGGCAGCGTAACTGTACCGACATGAATGGAAACAGGGTGGGGGGCTTTCTGCCCCCTCCTCCTTCCACGTTGAGTCCCTAGGACGCGCAGTGTTGGCTGCCAAGGGCCTCCTGGTGAGCCAGGTACACTGGTCCTGCCCTCCGGGGCGGAGACAGAGGTCAGACAGCCCCAGTGGAGCCTCTTGATTGGCTGTTGTTCTAGTTCATTTGCACACTTGGGACCCTGACCTAATGAGCATGGAGTCCTAGCACCTGGGGATGCTGGGGAGTCGGCTCCTTGGTGACGGCATTCTCATGGGCCAGTTGGTACAATGTTTGTGTGCTCCTGCACAGAGCCCAGAGGTGTCTTAAGTGACCCAGCGCCTTCATGGCCAATGGCACTGTCATCCGTGCCTGAGTGTACCCGACACGCTTGGTTGCTCCGCAGGGCACGCGGCAGCAGTCGCCTGCCTGGGAACACTGCAGAACACTTTAGCCCTGTGTCTCGGCCCATTTCACGCGGGGAAGTCACGGCGACAGACAGAATCTGACACCGTGGTGCTCAGTGTGCATGATGGCTGGACACAGTCGCCTCACTTGGCCCAGCTGGGAACCTTCTCCTAGGGCGAGCACTCTGCGTGCATCGGCGAATGCCTGCCAAAGCCCTCGAGAGTTGGCTTGGAATCCCTGGTGCATTCCAGCTAGCAGGTGACTTTGCAGACAGAGTCTGTGGACAGTGAGATGGCCTGTCCTCACCCAGCTGGCCGTCAGCTCAGGACACTGACAAGAGTCACAAGGGCCACCAGGGAACTGGTGCTGTGGCTGCTGACCTGGGCAACAGGGGCCAGCGTGTCAGACCGGAGGATCCCTCCCAGGGAGAGTCCGTGCCCTGGCCCCCACCCCCCACCCCGGGATAGGGTCACCCAGGTCCCCTTTGGCTCTCTGGGTAACGCGGCTTCCCTCCACCTCCCCCGGCAGCCATCAACTTCCTCATAGAGACGGGCACCCTGCTGCACTTTCCAGACACCAGCCACGGCCTGCGCAACCTCTACTTCCTGGACCCCATCTGGCTGTCCGAGTGCCTGCAGCGGATCTTCAACATCAAGGCCTCCCGCTCGGTGGCCAAGAACGGGGTGATCCGAGCCGAGGACCTCAGGATGCTGCTCGTGGGCACGGGCTTCACCCAGCAGACGGAGGAGCAGTACTTCCAGTTCCTGGCCAAGTTTGAGATCGCCCTGCCCGTCGCCAACGACAGGTGAGGCAGGGGCCGGGCTGAGCGAGCTGCCCCCCACAGAGGAAGGAGGTTGGGCTCCGGGGCCGTCGGTGGCCTGAGCGGGGTTTCCAGGGGTCTGTCCCATCACACTGGCCACCAGGGACAGGCCAGCCCTTGGCGACGACCAGCCCACAGGGCTGGGGAGCAGGATAGTGGTCACGACCTCCCGGCCATTGGCTTCTCTTCTTCGGGGGTTGAAACGGTGTCGGAAATCATGCAGGGATGGCACTAAAGCAATGTGGGGGCTCGCTGGCTCGCGTGTGCGGTGATGATGGAAGCGGCGGTGATGCGTGTGCAGTCACGCAACCTGGCCCCAGCTGTGGTCCACCGTGACCACGTCCTTGGAGACCTCTCGCCTGCTCCCAGGGCGGATGCTGCCAGGAGCCGTGTGGGCCCCTCCCGGGCCACCTTTCTGCCCATTCCCCCAGACCTCAGTCCCAGGTAATCCCCTTCCTCCTCCTCCTGCCCTCCCTTCCCAGCCCTGCCACCCCCAGCTGCTGCCCTGCGCAGACTCCTCCTGACCCTGCTGGCCACCGCTGGCTGCCCTTCCCTGTCCCCTGCCGGAATCCTAGGGCCTCTGGACCCTTGTCCCAGCGACCCTTCAGCCGGCCCTGCCCCGTACACTGGGCCCAGCCACTGAGTCGGCTGCCAGGATGCCCCAGCACCTTGCAGGGAGTGTTCAGATCTCCAGCAGGGGCCACCCTGCAAGCCACAGGCCAGAGCTTCCAAATGACTCCCACCCAGGGGGCCTGCTGGGCCTGCACCACGTGCCTGAGAGCCCCGCCTTCCACCCTGTCCCCTGCCTGCTGCTCCCCTCCCCTGCTTGGGGAGTGGCGCTTCCAGACTCAGAGCCCCTCCCCTCCCCCACCGCGTGGCCCCACTGCCCCGCCAGGAAACCACTCCATTGGCGGGTCCTTCCCTGGACGTGCCGCTCCCGGCTGCTGCTCTTGTTTAATGGGGGAAAGTTTGTTTGCAGTGAAATGCACAGATCTCTATGCAGCTTGACGAACGTCTCCGACTGTAACCAGCACCTGCATCAAGGGGCACCACGGGATATCCACACACCCTCTCCGGTCACTTTCCGGCCCCACAGGCCGCCCCGGGGCCTCTGCCTTCTTGTCCTCCAGCTTCATGAGGGCATGCATCACGCAGCTCGGCCTGTGGCGGCTTCCGCCCCTCGGCACGGTGCACTTGAGACGCACCAGGCCCTGTGTGTCTCGGGAGGTCGCTGTCTCTTGCTGAATCACCGTCCATAGTGTGGCTTTGCCTCCACTGGCGTGTGGACCTGTGGCTTGTTTCTAGCTTCGGGCTATTATGGTCATAGCTGCTACACGGTCTTTTTCCTTAAAGATTTATTTGTTTATTTAAAAGGCACAGTGAGAGAGAAGGGGAGATAGAGATTTTCCATCGCTGGTTGGTTCATGCCCCAAATGCCCACTGCAGCCAGCTCTGCAGGTCTGGGCAAGGAGCCAGGATCTCTCTCTCTCCAGGTTTCCCACAGGGGTATCAGGAGCCCATGTACTTGGGCCATCACCTGCTGCCTTCCCAGGCGCATTGGCAGGAAGCTGGATTGGAAGCAGAGCAGCCGAGACCCAAACCGGCACTGTGATATGGGAGCCAGTGTCACAGGTGGCGGCTTCACCCCCCGCACACAAGGCTGGCCCCGAAAGTCGGAAGTCTTCGTAGACGTGGGTTTTCATTTCTCTTAGGTGATTACGAGGAGTGAATTGTTGGGCCAAAAAGTTTCTTCAAGAAATGATGGCCTCTTGTCACTGTTTCCTTCCCAACACTGGTGGTTACCAGTCTTTCCAACTTTAGCTCTTTCCAGGGATGTGAGATTGTATTCCAGTGTTCTCACTGTGCGTCTTCTTCCTAACCAGGAAGGCTGAACACAGGCCATGAGCTCTTGGCCTTTGCTGCATTCTTTTGTCAAGCATCTGTTCAAATTCCATGCCTATTTTATGTTGTCCTTTAAATTTATTTACAGTTATTTATATCTTCTGGACCCAAGTTTTTTATCAGATACATGGTTTGCAAATTTCTCCCAGTCTTTGAGTTGTCTTTTATATTAATGATATAACATATCTTATATAACTAATTAATGATATAACATATCATATAATTATATTAATGATATAACTTATTTTTATGATTATTGCTTTTAAAATAAATTGATTGAGGATTTGAAAGGCAAAGCAACAGAGAGAGGGTGGGAGATCATCCACCCACTTCTGTCTCACTACTCAGATGGCTGCAGAAGGCGGAAGCCAGGAGCCAGGAACTCCATCCAGGCCTCCCCATGGGTGGCAGGAACCCAGGCATGGGTGCCTTCGTCTGCTGCCTGCCCAGGTGCACGAGCAGGGAGCTGGATCAGAAGTGGAGCAGCCGGGACTGAAGCCAGCGCTCCCATATGGGTTGCAGATGTCGCAAGCAGTGACTTGACCCACTGTGCCACAGTGCTGGCCCTGTTAATTTTATCTTCTCTTCTGAATATTTGCTTAAGTCAAGGTATCGAAGAGCTGGTGTGTTTCTTCTAGAAGCTTTGCAGTTCAGCTTTTCATTCCGGGCCCGTGGTCCTCGCCAAGTTGGTTCTTTATGTCGCGGGAAGTAGTTTATCCAGTTGTTCCAGAACATTCATGGAGCGGTTCTCCCCTCCCCCACCAAGCTCCCCCGGTTCCTTCGGCAGAAGCCGCCGTGCCAGTCTGTTTCTGGAGTCTCTTTTGCTCCCCGCAGCCGAGTGTCCATCCTGGCCAGCACCCGTCCATACTGACTGTTACATACTTGGAATCAGGCAGTGCACTCTCTGGCCACCAGAACGAATGACCCTGAACTTGGTGTCCTACACATTCGTGAGGTCAAAAGCCCAAAATAATGTGCAGGTCCCAAAACAAGACGTCAGCAGGGCCACCCGCCCCCCGGAGGCGCCGGCACCGGGGGAGAATCCGTATCCTGTCCCTTCCAGCTCCCAGCGCCGCAGACCTCGGCCCCCGGCCCTCTCTTCCGTCTTCAAAGCCAGCGCCAGCATCCTTCTCCAGGGATCGCACTTCCTGCTTGGACCTTGTCCAGTCTGCACCGTCCCCCCCTTACAAGGACGCCTGTGGTCACAGTTAGGCCCGCCCAGATAGCCCAGGGTGCTCGTCATCGCCTCAGGGTCCTCGGCGTGGTCTCGTCTGCCACATGTGGGAACAGTCACAGTTTCGGGGTGAAGACCTGACTGTCTTTAGGGCCGTCATCCCGCTGACACCTCCACCCCAGTCCAAGATCACTTCTGAGTTCCAGACCCTCTGTGTATCCTTCTAAGTCTTAGCATCCACTTGCCTGTTTCTACCACAAAAGAACGCAGTGGGGGTTTTATTACGATTACAACGTACCAGGGCCAGTGGTGTGGAGTAGAGGGTAAAGTGCTGCCTGCAGTGCCCGCATCCCATATGGACACCGGTTCTAGTCCCAGCTGCTCCACTTCCGATCCAGCTCTCTGCTGTGACCTGGGAAAGCAGTAGAGGATGGTCCAAGTGCTTGGGCCCCTGCACCCACACGGGAGACCCTGAAGAAGCTCTTGGCTCCTGGCTTTGGCCTGGCCCAGCCCCAGCCATTGCAGCCATCTGAGGATGAACCAGCAGATGGATGACCTCTCTCTCTCTCTCTTTCTTTCTCTCTGTAACTCTGCCTTTCAAATAAATACATAAATCGTTTTAATAAAAAGAGATTACGTTGGAGCTACCCATCACTGAGACCAGGGAGAGCTGACATGTAACAGTGCTGGGTCTCGCCTGTGTCTCCCTGTCTCTTTAGGTCTCTTAAACACATCGCTTAACAATGTCTTCTTGTTCTCGGGTTTGGGGCATGTCTTGTTCTGATTATTCCAACATAATTCATGTTCTTTACCGTGTTAAGTGACGTATCTTCTCATTTGATTGCCATTGTTTGTTTCTGGAATACAAGAATAAAATTCTTTTTCAATATTTACATTATTTCCAGAAACCTTGCTAAATTCACTGTTGGCTCTGGTGGCTTTGTGTAGATTACTCGGGATTTTCTACATAAATAACCCCCCTCCCCAAAAAAAGATAGTTTTACTTTTTCCTTTCTGACCTTCGTGCGTCTTATGTCCTCTTCCTGCCGAATGCTATTGCCTGGGCCTCAGGGGAGGCTTAACTGGAAGGGAGGAGGAGCCATCCTGACCACGCCTGTGACCTCGGGCCCAGCAGCAGCCGGCAGCCTGCGGTGTGAGTCGCTGCCGGAGGGTTTTATGATGTACCAAGTCAGACTGAGGACGCCCCCTCCCCTCCTCCCGTGTCGCGAGGTTAATCACGAGTACGGGGAGCGCAGCCCCAGAGAACTGCTTGTTCTGCCTCCACAACGATGGTTCCTCCCGCTGTGCTTCTGCGGCGAAGTGAGCTTGTGGATCGTTTTTTCCCAACCTCGTGTTCCGGAAACCGGTACCAGTTCATCGTGAGTCACTGTTCTCAGGTGTTACCGGGTTCCGGGAGCTAATGCTCTATGTGAGAATTTTTATATCTGAGTTCATGAAGTGTATTGGTCAGTACTTTCTTCAGAGATGTTTATGGGTTACCAAGCAAACACTGACTTCAAAAAAGAGCTGAAAAGTCCTCCTCCGTATCTACTTCCAGTGTGTGTACAATCCATGTTATACCTTCCTTCACTTTTTGATGCGGTTCAGCAATTAAATTCATAGGATGGTTCTTAATTAGAAATTCAATCTATTGAATAGGTGTAGGGGTATCCAAACTTTTGTTTAATTTTGTGTTGGTTGTGGTGAGTTGATTTTTTTAAAAGATGGATTTATTTATTTGAAAGGCAGAGTTAAAGAGAGGGAGAGGGGGAGAGAGAGAGAGAGAGAGAGAGAGCGAGCTTCATCTGCTGGTTCACGCCCCAGATGGCTGCAGTGGTGGGGGCTGGGCCAGGCTGGAGCCAGGACCCAGGAACTTCTTCCAGGGTGCAGGGGCCCATCTTCCACTGCTTTCCCAGGCGAGTTATCAGGGAGCTGGGTTGGGAGTAGAACAGGTGCCCACATGGGACGCTGGCATTGCCGAGGGTGACTTCACCCGCTACACCACAGTGCCGGCCCCAGTAATAACTTCTAAAGGTCTGGCATCTCTAATGATGTTCTGTCTGTTGTTGGTGGTATGTCTTTTCTGTCTTGATCGAGTGATCGTGCTAAATGTCAAACTTTCATGATAAATTCAAAGAACCACCTTTAGTCGTTACTGGTTTCTCCTCTTGTGTGTCTGTCTGCTCCATCGACTGCTTCTCTGCTATCTCCCTCCTTCCTGCTTTGGATTTGATTTGTGGTTTTGTTGTACCTTCTTGAGGTAGAAACTTCCAAAATTGATCTTCAACCTTTCTTGTTTTCTAGTATAAGTATTGAAAGCCAAGCATTTTAAGCACTGCTTTATGTGATAAATACAACATACTTTGGTATGTTCATTATCGTTCAGTTTGAAATATGTTCTTTTTTTAAAGATTTATTTATTTGAAAGTCAGAGTTACACAGAGAGAGCAGGAGAGGCAGAGAGAGAGAGAGAGAGAGAGGTCTTCCATCTGATGGTTCACCCCCCAATTGGCCACAGCAGCCAGAGCTGTGCCGATCCAAAGCCAGGAGCCAGGAGCTTCTTCTGGGTCTCCCATGCGGGTGCAGGGGTCCAAGGACTTGGGCCATCTTCTACTGCTTTCCCAGGCCATAGCAGAGAGCTGGATTGGAAGTGGAGTAGCCAGGTCTTGAACCGGCGCCCATATGGGATGCCAGCACTTCTGGCCAGGGCGTTAACCCACTGTGCCACAGCGCCAACCCTGAAATATGTTCTAATAGCCCTTGTATTACTTACTTAGCCCACTGGTTACTTATAAATATATTGTTATATTTCCAAATATGAGTTCTTAGGAACTTTTAAATGCCATATTGTTAATGATTTTAAATTTATTTGTTTTGATCAGAGAATATTTCTTGTGGGGAGCAATCCGGACTAGACTGTTACTCGAATTAGGACTTATTCTATGCATCTGCTCTCCCACAATATGGCGCTGGGAGAGAAGTAAACAGCTTTCGCACAGCTGCCTCCAGTTCAACCAATTAACTGTAGGACTTGCTCCTGATTGGAGAGCAGCGTACTCGGCGTGTGGGCAGCCGAGTTGGGATTGGCGGAGGAGGACTATAAAGGAGGAGAGAAACGGCATGCACGGGGAACATCTATGGGGAACATCTAAGGGAACCCGTGCAGCCCCCGAGAGAACCGGCCGGCGGTGTGCCGCTCCCCTGCGGAAGTGGGGAATGTGGCCAGGGGGAACTGCCCTTCCACGGAGGTGGAAGGGATAGTAGCCAACCCGGGAAGAACCAGCAGCAAACCCGGGGAGGGCCGAGCAGACGAAAGAACAGCGCAGGGTCCTGTGTTGCTCCTCCACGAAGACGGGGAGCGACATAATGGTGCCGTGACTCGGATAGGAAACCTGACTCGGATAGGAAACCTAGCTTGGATAGGAAACCTAGGACGGAGATGAAACTTAGGAGGGAAGAAACGGGAAGAATTGGGAAAATACCGGAGAGAGAGACTAGCAAACAGCCTAGGGAAAAGCCGGACGAAAAGGGTGCCGGAAGAAGCTATTGAAAGCCTAGGCATAGATTCAGATACGGACTACAGGGGGAAGCTGGGAGAAATCTCTAAGGTCGAAAGCGAAAGTGAAAGCTAGAACAAACAGACTCGGACGCGGACTGTGGGGAGAGGCCAGGAGAAATGAGGGAGGAGTATTGTTGGAGGAAGGCTTGGGGAAACATACCGGGTAGAGAAAAATGTTAGGGAAATTGAAGCCGCGGGGGGCAGGCCGAGGCGGAAACGGAAGCCACTTTGGGGTTCTCAAGTTAGCCCGGGAATAGGGGGCGAAAAGTTGAAACCAGAAGCTGAAACGTGAGCCAGGTTGGGATCCGTCTGGTTAGCCCGGGGAGCAAAGGACGGGAAGCCAAACCGTGGGGCGGAGACGTACGCTGGGTGGAATTCGCCAGGCTAGCCCGGGGAACTTAGATTGAATGCTAGTGGCGGACACGTGAGCTACGCTGTGTTACTCGTGGAAGCCGCCGCGTGCAGAGAGAGCACGGGGCGTGAATAGATAGGGAACGGGGCTGGCGTAGGCCGTGGTTCAGACGCGAAAGGGTTAAGCGTGGAGACCGCGGAGCGCGCGAAGCCGAGCCGCGCAAAGCCGGGAAGCTGCGCAGATGAGAGAGGCGCGCGGGCTGAAGCGGCGCAGAGCCGGGAACCTGCCGGCGGGGCGAGGTGCCGGAAAGCCGCAGGGATAAGAGAAACAGAAGTTTAGAAGTAAAGTGAGAAAAATAGGAATGCTGGAAGATAGAAGTAAAATGGGAGAAATAGGAATGCCCGGAGATAGAGAAATAGAGAAATAAAAAGGCCTCCCTACAACACTGCAATGTGAGAGCTTGGATTCGGTCTGCCCGATTAGTGAGGCGATGAGCACCTGGGCGGCTAGCCGCAGGTCACCGAAGACAGGCACGAATTAACATCAGTAAAGCTTCCCCACAATGCAACAATTAGGAGGCTTGGATTCGGTCTGCCTGATTTAAGGCGGTAAGCGCCAGCAAAGCTCGACCAGAGTATGAGCTGCAGGTCACCGAAGATAGGCACGAACCAACACTAATAAGTCTCCCCCACAATAAGGCAATGAGAAGGCTTGGATTCGGTTTGCCTGATAGGTTTTGTAAACACCTGCAGGCAGTTCTAGCAGAGCAGAGCATGCGCTGCAGGGCACCGAACACAGGCACGCATCAGCGCCTAAAAACCTCCTCACAATGGCGAAGAGAGGACCCGGATTCGGTTTTCCTGATTGATAGGACTTGTAAGAGCCTGTGGCAACTCTAGCAAGTAGAGCAGAGTGTGTGCCGCGGGACACCGAAGACAGGCGCGTATCAACGCTAAAAAATAAAAAGAAAGGGGGATCTGTGGGGAGCAATCCGGACTAGACTGTTACTCGAATTAGGACTTATTCTATGCATCTGCTCTCCCACAATATGGCGCTGGGAGAGAAGTAAACAGCTTTCGCACAGCTGCCTCCAGTTCAACCAATTAACTGTAGGACTTGCTCCTGATTGGAGAGCAGCGTACTCGGCGTGTGGGCAGCCGAGTTGGGATTGGCGGAGGAGGACTATAAAGGAGGAGAGAAACGGCATGCACGGGGAACATCTATGGGGAACATCTAAGGGAACCCGTGCAGCCCCCGAGAGAACCGGCCGGCGGTGTGCCGCTCCCCTGCGGAAGTGGGGAATGTGGCCAGGGGGAACTGCCCTTCCACGGAGGTGGAAGGGATAGTAGCCAACCCGGGAAGAACCAGCAGCAAACCCGGGGAGGGCCGAGCAGACGAAAGAACAGCGCAGGGTCCTGTGTTGCTCCTCCACGAAGACGGGGAGCGACAATTTCTAAGATTTTAGTCTTCTGTAACTTATTGAGATTTATTTTATGGGTCAATATATAATCTTTCTTGGTGAAAGCCCAAAGTGCACATGTGTGTATGCATGTATGTGTGTGTGTTTGTACATGTGTATATGTGTGTATGTATAGGTGTGTAAGTATGTGTATGTAAATATGTGTATTGTAAGTATGTGTGTATGGGTAATTATGTGTATGTGTGTACGTGTGTATGTGTATCCATGTGTATATGTTTGAGTATATGTGTATGTGTGTACATGTGTGTATGCGTGTGTGCGTGTGTATATGTGTAAGTATATGTGTGAGTGTATATGTGTGTACATGTGTGAGTGTGTGCATGTTCTCTAGTGTGGCCAGATAGTGACAGTCCTGTTCGAATCCTCTATGTCTTCCTCATTTATTTTCTCCTATTCATTCCCCCATTACTAAGAAGCATTAAAGTATCTAACTGTGTCAGTGCATTATGTCTTTCTCCAGTTCTGTCCACTTTGTATCCATGTATTTTGAAGTTATTGTTAATGATGTATACATCTATAATTGTCGTGTCTTGAATGAATTGTCTCTTTCATTATAAACTATCTATCTCTGGTAATATTCTCTTCTTAAAGTCTATTTGTCTGTTACTAAAATAGTAGCTCAGCTTCATTTTTTTTCTAACTGGGTTTTTTCCCCATCCTTTCATTAGCAGCTTATCTGGTTATTTATATTAAAAATGAATCTCTTGATGAAAATCCATTATCCAGTCCGACAATCTCTGCCTTTTAATAGAAATATTTAGTACATTTACATTTAGTGTAATTAATCATAAGGTTGGGTTGAAGCCTACCATCTTGCTATGTATTTTGAATATGTACATTCTATTTTTGTTACTCTGAATTCTTTCCTGCCCTCTTTTGAGTTAAGAAAAGAATTTTTTTAGTATTTTCATTCTTTTGGCTGTTTAGCCACATCTCTTGGTGTTATAATTGATGGTTAATCTAGGATTAGAATAAGTGTCTTAATTTATCAGTGGCGTAATGTTGACTTCTTCCCACTCTTCCCAGGCTGCATCTTCCTGAGCAGCTGAGCTGAGAAACCAACCCTCCCCCCCTCACCGGGGTGGGGCCCCCGAGAGGGCTGCAGGGAGTTGGGAGGGGGGGAGATGCAGGGACCAGGTCTCAGGCAGCCGCCTGTCCCTGGGCAATGCTCGGACCTCAGCCAGCTCAGCACTCAGGGCCTTCCCACCCCAGCCCGAGTCGTCCAGTTCCTGAGCTTGGTGCTAGCATTGGCCATGAAGAGTTCATAGTCACAGTTGCCTGTTCTCTCAGCCCTGGAAGCCCCAGGGGGATGCTCACTAGCGACGTTTGGGGAGCTGGCCCCACTCTTGGCCTCCTTGTCCGCGTCTCAGCCTCCCGGGGGCCGTCCCTGAGTCCCTCTGCCTGAGGCCGTCCTCTGCTTTCTGCAGGGCCTTGGGGCCAAGGGAGATCTCATGCCCCATGGGGGCCAGAAGGAAGGAAGCCCCAGGAGGAATTCAGGATTCCGTGGCCCTCGCACCACACCATGGGGTGTCCTTGGCTTTGGTCCAAGAAAAGCTCCAGGTGTGGGTTTACAGCATTGTCACATCTGACAATTTTATGGTTATTTTATCAGCAAGTTAGAGGGGACACTGCTAACAGTAACTGGCTTTCTACATTCTGTATCCAAGACAGATACATATACTTGTCATAGGAAGGCATTTCATAAGGTTCAGGAAAAATGGAATAAAAAGACAAGTGTATTCCAGTGCAAAAAAAAAAATTATTTCCGTGGAAACAAAGGATTGTTGCAAAGCTCATGGAAAATGTGTATTATGAAGCAACTGTGAATGAATTTTTAACGATATTGCACTGGAATAGGCCCACCTTTTAATTCCAGTTTTGTGAGCTTTTCTGAAGTCCCCGTGTGTGCGCATCGGTGACTGAAGAGCAGAGGTAGGCAGCTCACGGCAGGTCCTCGCGATCACGGTGGGCAGCGGGTGGAGCGCACTGCTGGGGAGCGCACTGCGCTTTATCCTCGTCCCTGGAGTGGAGGCAGGACCCCACCTGCGGGCATGCAGCGGCTGTGAGGACTGAGTAGGAGGGCGCACGTCACGTGTTTAGAACAGCGTCTCCGAGAGGCTGTCAGACACTTGTTGCTGTGGTTGCTCCTTTGTCGTGTGAAGTACCCGCAGAGGCCGGTCTGTGTCTGTACAAGGTCATGAACAGGGGGCTGTGTTCCATCCTAGCACAGGTGCAAACAGCTCCCTTGTGCCCTGGGTGAGTCTGGCTCCTTGCAGCCTAAGCTTGCATAAGGTCAGCGGTGCTGCTCCCACCATCGAATCACTGCCGACGATGCCCTGGCTGCCCCGTCAGAGCTGGCTCTTCCACCTGCGTGCAGTCTGGGGCATGACCCTCCCCTCCCCACCCCACCCCACCCCCGCCGCACCCTGCCCAGGGGCCCTGAGCACACAGCGCCTATCCACACATCCGTGTGGGCAGCGCAAGCTCCCGGGCTCCCGGCAGACCCCACTGTCTGAGGAGGCCCTGGGGAGGGCGCCGAGCAGGTGGAGAAACGCAGGATTTTAGGAAGTTGGGGATTAAAGCAGGTTGCTAGGCTGGAGAGAGCTGGGGGTGGGGGAGGAGGCAGTGTCCCTTCCCCCAAGCCCTGAAGGAAAGGACCCAGTGCCTCACCCCCTGTGCAGGGCTACCTGCCTGCCCTGAGACATGGTGCCCTCTCGCTTCCCCATGTACTCAAGAACAGGGCACACAGGTCAAAGCCAGGATCCGTGCATGGTTGTCCACGGTAACCACGGAGGATCACTTCCAGGACTGCCTGCAGGTCCCGCAGCCCACGGTGCTCAAGTCCCTGCCGTAGAATGGCCTTGTGTCTGTGTGCAATCTACGCACGTTCTCCTTACCCCCAGGTCTCACAATACGCAACACAACACGAATGCCACGTAAATAATGCTTGGACCGTATTGCCCAAGGAACAGTGGCAAGACAAAAATCCGGATGTGTTCAATACAGGTGCAGTTTTTCCTTCAAGTTTTTAATCCAAGGTTGGTTAAATCCCTAGATAAGAAATCCATAGAGGCCAGCACCATGGCTCACTAGGCGAATCCCCCGCCTGCGGCACTGGTACTCCGGGTTCTAGTCCTGGTCGGGGCGCCGATTCTGTCCTGGTTGCTCCTCTTCCAGTCCAGCTCTCTGCTGTGGTCCGGGAGGGCAGTGGAGGATGGCCCAAGTGCTTGGGCCCTGTGCCCACATGGGAGACCAGGAGAAGCACCTGGCTCCTGGCTTCAGATCGGTGCAGCACGCCAGCCGTAGTGGCCATTTGGGGGATGAAAAGAAAGAAATATGTAGATTTGGAGGGCCAAGGATGTACTACTTCATGGGATCCTCTTCCAGAATGTACTACAATGTACTACATCCAGGCCTTTCCTGGACTGCCATGGATTTGTTTCCAGGGGATTAGAAGGGCTGAAGGTAAATTCTTTAACAATGAGTCCAGGCACTGCCCGTGGCCACCCCACAGCTCCCGGCGCCCAGACAGGGCTGGCTTCCAGGCACACTCTGGGAGGGACCACCGTGACACCAGCCATGAGTGCCTCCCTAACCCAGCGACGCAGGGTTTTTACGACCAAGCGCAGCCTCGTAAAACATCCCCCTCTTTTGCGCAAAGCAGCCTCGGTCTGACTTGCAAGGCGGTCGTGTGTTCTCAGCCGGCCAAGAACACCAGATGGCCCCAAGGGTCAACGACATCGCCCTGAGCCCCGCCGGCTTCGCCCTCGGGACTGTGCAGCCATGTTGTGTGTCCGCCAGCCAAGGTCAACCGAAGGGAACCTGAGCCCCACCCGTGGTGGGACTGCCCACGCCCGTCTCCCCTCAGCCTTGTCCCAGCCTCTGTCCTAGGAGCCTGGATCACGCAGGCCCTGCATCCGTCTCCATTTCCCTCTGGATCGGCATTCTCAGCCATGGATGAGCCTCTCTGAGAGCAGAACTGGGGGGCCCGCGAGGAGGGCGGGGGTCCGGGCCGGGGGCTCAGCCTCGTGCGTCCTCAGTGGGCCTCGATGTCTTTCAGCTACCTGCTGCCGCACCTGCTTCCCGCCAAGCCCGGCCTGGACACCCACGGCATGCGGCACCCCGCGGCCAACACCATCCAGAGGGTGTTCAAGATGAGCTTCGTGCCTGTCGGCTTCTGGCAGAGGTTTATAGCGCGGATGTTGATCAGCTTGGCCGAGATGGACCTGCAGGTAAACACGGCCTCTGTGCCGGGGAGGCGGCTTGGGGGAGACACGGCCTTGCCCGCTCAAGCTGCTTCCCCTGGGTGACACCACCAACCCAGGCCCAGGCCGCAAGCCCAGCACAGACCCTTGCAGCCTTCCTGGGCCCCCCGAGATCAGTAGCCTTGGCTGAGGCAGAACCCCCCTTTCGGAGAGAACGCCTCATCGTCACCCACCTCCACCTCGACTTGCCTAGAGCGTGTTCCCACAGCACGCCCAGGGCTTCTGACTCGGTGGGTGGGGCTGGGGCCGAGGACTGGCACTTCTGACCGGCTCCCCGGGACGCCGATGGCCCCGCCACCACACTTGGGGAACCTGACTTTAGAAGCTGGGATCAGGCTGTACACCCCACTCACTGGGCCAGGGGAGAGGGCCCCAGTTCTGGCAGACACACACCACCCCCAGAGCACCCCGATCAGAACACCTGGGTGTGGCTCCCGGTGGGGAGCAGTCCCTGCTGTCAGTCGGCATCCATTTCCTACAACAGTTGACTACTGCGTGGTTCTCCGTGGGGTTCCCAGAGCAGCAGCGCCTCGTCCGGGAACACAGGGAAATGCAGATCCTCAGCCCCCCCACCCCACCCCAGTGCAGAAGTCCATCTAGAACTCGGGGTGGGGGGAGCCTAGACATCTGCTCCCATGAGCGCCCACCCCCGAGGTCCCTTATGCACTCTGTGGTTTACATCAACCCTGGCTGTGGAGTCCTTGACATTGAACTCTGCGTGAGTTTGCTTTTCCTACCTTCTAATTAGAAGACCCTCATTGGGTTATATAACTCCTTGGCTCCAGAAAGATGTTCTTTGATCTTCCTATTTTATTCAAACAGCAAGAAAAATAAAGGCAAGAACCCAGAAAGCCCAGGCGGGGGGCTGGGGGAGTTTGTAGCACCGGGAGGGCGTGCAGCAGGCTCTGCGCCCCCCCTCCCACCCCCGCTCTGCCTTTGAACTCCACTTCCCACTGGGTCCAAGTGGGAGGCCAGAACACCAGCACTGTCGTCGCTGGCGTGGGGCGCAGCTGGCTAGGAGAGGAGTCCTGTTGGAATTCAGATGGGTGAGCTGACCGGGAGAGGGGGAGTGGGAAGCTTAGCTCATCGCTCATCAAAGGCGTCCCTGTCCCAGGGGCACGAAACAGGCCTGGTGCGCTCTGAGCCCAGCTGCTCCCGTGCGACGGGCTCGGTGGTTTGCAAAGTGATTCCTCCCCGTGGATCCTGAGCCATGCCATCCGCTGTGACCCTGTGACCCTGTGACCCTGTGACCCAACAGCCCTGCTGCTCAGCATCCAAACTCAGGAGATAGTGGCCGGCCAGAGGCCACTGTGCACCGTGCTCGTGTGCAACACAGCCTAACGGAGGGAGCAAGTGCTTGGAACCAACTTAAACGTCCAAGAGAAGGGAATGGTTCCGGACATTACTGTACTTAGTACAAATAGAAAATTTTGGAAAAATAAATCTGTGGGTTTTTAATGACAAAAGATAAGTGGTAGCTCTTTTCCCCCAAAGACTTATTTATTTATTTGAAAGACTTACAGAGGGAGAGGGGGAGACAGAGTGTGAGAGAGAGGTCTTCCATCTGCTGGTTCACTCCGCAGGTGGCCGTAATGGCCAGTGCTGGGCCAGGCCAAAGCCAGGAGCCGGGAGCTTCATCCAGGCCTCCCAGGTGGATGCAGGAACCCACGCACCTGGGCCGTCTTCCACTGCTTTTCCCAGACCATTAGCAGGGCACTGGATCAGAAGTGGAGCTGCAGGCAGAGGCCTAATCTGCTATCCCACAACACAGACCCCATAAGTGGTGTTTTTAAAAACATAGAAAACTAGAAGTCCAGTCTGGTCACAGCTGGTTTCTAAACATATGGAGAAAGAATAAAAAACCTTGGAATAATGGACGCCAGCATCCTGCTAGCCTCCGTGTGGTGTTACACGGCTGCTTTATTTTCTCCCGTATGTTCTTCTCTTTTCCACGTTGTGTAGCATCAAGTTTTGCTTGTAAACTCGGGGAGGGAAAATGTTTGGAGTTCTGACCATTTGGGAGGCTCTGGGGACATGTGTAGCCCCGGCCCGGGAGTGCAGGGAGAGGAAGCCACGCGGGAGCCGGCAGGGAGGTGGCAGGTGCCGCCGGGGACGGGGGAGCTGGGCCGGCCAGGCCCCCGGAGCTCTGCACAGGGCCGGCGAGCAGGCGCTTTCCTCTGCCCCTCAGCTCTTTGAAAACAAGAAGAACAACACCAAAAGCCGGAACCGGAAGGTCACCATTTACAGCTTCACGGGAAACCAGAGGAACCGCTGCAGCACGTTCCGGGTGCGCCGCAACCAGACCATCTACTGGCAGGAGGGGCTCCTGGTCACGTTCGACGGGGGCTACCTCAGGTAGGAGCTGGCCGAAGCGCACCTGCCCTGGGAGGCGCGGCCCCCCCTCGCCGGGCATCCAGGGTTCTGCTCCCGAGAGGGGCCCGTGTGGTACCCACCCCCCACCCCTGCAACCATCCTCCCCCATCCTGCACACAGGTGGGGAGGGTGAGGGCCAAGCTGGCCGCCCCAGCCCAGGACCAGAGCGGCGGGAGAGGGGGCTGAGCGCCTGGGCACCTGCCCTGGACACACGGGTGGAGCCTGCAGGGGCTTTGCTGCCCCCCAGCCCACCCCTTGTTCCGAGAGTAGGAGCCAAGCGGGCTGGGGGTCGTAGGGGGCGGCGCTCAGACTCCCCCCCCACCACCACCACCACCCTTGCCCCATGACCTGACAAGACACCCACCTGGCGCCCTGTGCCTGGTGTTTTTAAGACACAGACATGAAGTCTGTCCAGCGGGTTTAGTGAATGAGAGCACACGCGACTGTTTGATATTTACGGTGTGTTTTTAAAAACTGTCCTTAGCTCTGTGAGGAGCGGAGAGGAGAAGGGGAGGTCACTCCCCAGGGGGCCTGCGCTGCGCCCCGCCAAGCTCTCTGTGAGCCCACGGACGCAGAGTGGGCAGGAGGGTCCTCCCTGGAGGCAGGGTGGTCTTCCCCCGGGTCCACAGCCCCTTCCTGCCTCCTGATTTTCAGCGTGGAATCCTCCGATGTGAACTGGAAAAAGAAAAAAAGCGGAGGCATAAAGATCATCTGCCAGTCGGAGATGCGGGACTTCTCGGCCATGGCCTTCATCACCGACCACGTCAACTCCCTCATCGATCAGTGGTTTCCCGGTGAGAGGGCGGGAGGCGGGGCTGCCTCCGTGGGCAAGCGGAAATCCCAGTGGGATTCAGCTCGCGCATCGGGGCCGAGGCCTCCAGGCTGTGCGCGGTGGGGGTGGGGAGAGACGGCACAGGGCCCCACACGTGGTCCAAGACAGCGCTCACGGGCAGCCTGCGTGGGTCTTGTTTACTCAGTGAGGACAGTGGCGGGGCCTGGGGAGCTGCCGAGGGAGACGGACCCCCTGTGCAGGGGCACGGAGGGAGGGGCGCCCCAGCTGCCCGCCCCCCCATCCCGGCGCGGATCAAACCACCCACGCGGCCTTCTCAGATCCTTCAGGTCACGCACAGTCTTCCTTGAGAGTTCGCCCAAAGAAAACACTTTTTGAAGTGAGGCTACTCAGAGAACTGTTTTGCTGCTGGGTTGGAGACGACCCCCAGCGCGGCCTGCAGGGAGGAGGCGGCAGGCAAGGGCGGACAGGCAGCTGTGCAGAGGAGGCCTCGCTGGTGGAGAGTGGGTTTGGGACCCCAGCCCAGCCCCTGCGGCCAGCCGCCTCCCCTGCACGCTCTCCTGCAACCCAGGGGAGCGCCAAGGACGGTGCTCAAGGAAGAGAGGTGGAACTCTCCCCACACACCAGGGCCTGGCTTCCCTTGGAGCTTGGGCCCTGCAGGGACCGGTAGGGAGGGGAAACCAAGGCTTAGAAAGGGCCCCTGGGATATTGCAGTCCAGTGTGTGTGTTGTGGCCATCTGGGGGCATCTGGCCATCCAGTGGGGGGTACATCGGACTCTTCTGAACACTTGTCTGGCGTCCCCCCAAGCCAAGGTCCCCAAACAGCAGGTGCGGGGGAGCTGGATAGGTGAGCCTGTTAGACAGCCGACTGAGACAGGAAGGACCTAGCTGAGCACCTCCAGACAGGGCCTGGCAGAGCCAGCAGCAGCAGCCAGCTGCCCAGAGCCCCCGCCAGCCCCTTCCACGTGGGCCTAAGATGTCAGGCGTGCCCCCCTCCTAACCTGCCAAAGCAGATGCTTGGCCGGCCAGCGGGCACCGCCGTGGGCAGCCCAGAGGGCGGGCATTCCTTTGCATCTCCCGGCAGAGGCGTGCAAGTCAAGTGCCTCCTGTCCAGGTCCCGTGTCCAGCAACTGGCTTTACCTGTCAGAATCGCTACCCGCTTCTCCCCTGCCCTTCCACAGGGCGTTGGAGTGGCTGCAGGCCTTTCGTTTCTGATCTTAAGAACGGTTCCTGATGCGTTGGCGGTGGTTGGGCTTTGGAGGGTAGCTCAGCCCCAGCCCACAGAGCCGTGCTAGGGCCCAGCCATGCAGGTGGGAGTGAGGACCACTCACCCAACTGCTGTCCCTCCTCGGCCACCGGGCGGCTCCCAGGGGCCTCCCGCCTCCTCCAGGCGCACGTTTTTGAGGACTGGTCACAGTCCCCAGAAAGCACCCGCGTGTGATGCTGTGTTCCATCCCCTTGGGCCCGGGTGTAGACAGACAGACCCCCGGCCGAGAGAGCCTGCCTGGCCCGAGGTGCCGGAGCCGCTGGGGGCCCTGCAGCTGCCTCACGCTGGGCCGTCTCCTGCTCTGGCCCCATTTAGCCCTGACGGCCACAGAAAGTGACGGGACCCCACTCATGGAGCAGTGTGTGCCCTGCCCGGTCTGTGCCACGTCCTGGGCCCAGCACCCAGACCCCAGCGAGCGGTCGGAGGGCGTGCAGTACTTCGACATGGAAGACTGCGTGCTGGCGGCCATCGAGCGGGACTTCATCGCCTGCCCCCGACACCCGGACGTCCCCGTGCCGCTGCAGGAGCTGGTCCCCGAGCTATTCATGACCGACTTCCCAGCCAGGTAGGCGCCGGCGGCCCCTCCCAGGACACAGGTGCCGGCCCTGGGCTGTGCAGGGGTGATCGCCCACCTTGGGGCCGAGCCACTGCTTCCCACCGAACCTCAGGGACTCCCAGGCAGCAGGGCAAGGCAGCCTGCGGGGGCCACTGACTTCCTGCTTTTGAGGCCCGAGAGGCCCCGCTGGGCAAAGCACTTGGCAGGGGACGCCGTGCTGGGCTCCTGCGCCTTCTTCCCCGCTCCCCAGCGAGAGCCTTCTTGCTAATGCGGCCCCAGCCTTCGGCTCCCACAGTCCCTGTCTACCCAGCGCGGCGTAGCAGCCCCTAAGGCCGAGCAGGACCGCCTGACTCCATTCTGAGAGTGGCCTGCGTCCACACCAGCCAGCAGGGAGATCTGAGAGTCTACGGGAGGGAACAGGAGATGTCTTCTGCCCTGTCATCCAGCAGGAAACGGCCACAGAGTCTCCCCGGGAAGACACTGTGGCTGACGAGAGCTGGGCTGATCCCCTGGGGACAGTGTGACGTCACTGGGTCCCAGCATTTTGGAGTCATAAAGTCCTGGTGTGTTGACTCATTCAGGGGAAGGCTGGGTGTCTGCTTTCTTTCAGGAAAATTACAATTTTTTTGTTTTGGTAAGAATATGAGGAGGCTTCAAAGAGTTGTTGGAAAATGGAATTAAAAGGCAAGTTTAGGGGTAGGCGATTGGCCTCGAGGTTGACGCCCATGTCCAACATCCGAGACCCTGGGTTCCATGCCTGGCTCCAGCTTCCCGCTCACGCACACCCTGGGAGGCAGCAGCGACGGCTCCAGCGCTTAGATCCCTGCCACCCGTGTGGGAGACCTGGATTGCGTCCCCGGCTCCCGGCTTTGGCCTGGCCCCGCCCCTGCTGTTGCAAGCATTGGAAGAGTGAACCAGGTGGTGGGAGCTCACTCTCTCTCTCTCTCTCTGTGTCCCTCAAATGTAAAACACATATATTATACATACTAATAGATTATACCAATTATATCTTGTGTATTAGCATATTACATGTTATATATTAATATATATTATTTGGTGCAAAATTTTTTTAATGCACACTAGGTGTCTTCAAATAGTTTGTAGAAAGTCTGTGCTGTGTGAAACTTTTGCATGGATTTCAAGAATTTTTTGTACCCACGTACTTGTCTTTTAATTCCATTTTCCTGCAAACAGCCTGACGTCCCCTTGTATCTGTTCTCATTTCCCCAAATGGCTCCAAGCGGGTGACCGCTGCCCCGTGCTGCAGCAGGACCGGGGCCCAGGAGGTGTGGGAGGTGGCTCCTGCACGGCTGCGTTCCTCCCGTGGTTCTTCACAGTTTCTCCAGAGGCTGCACTGGGGCGGACAGTGAACACCACTCCTGCAAAGCGCCTTGCCCTCCCTGCCGCGTCGCCAGCTTGAGGGTCCCCAGTGTGAGTGAACGAGGCAGCCCAGGTGCTCCCGAGGTGCTAGGTTGTCCTTTCTGAGCGGAGGCCTTGCTGCGCTGCCTGTCTCAGCCGGGAGGCCCCAGCTGAGCCTGGGCTGAGGGCTGTGCTGGTGGGACACGAAAGACCAGCTCTCGCCCTGCTTGGGTCGAGTCCCAGGCCAGGGCATAGTCTTGAAACGAAGTTACCTGGCAGAGAGTCGGCACCGCGGACCGGATCCCCAGCAGAGCATAGGTGCCAGGAGCCCACTAGGGTGCAGGCACCACACCCCCTGGCCCGGGGTTTGCTGGCAGAGCGCCGCCCTGTGGCTGCTACAAGTAGTGCACTTGCCAAGGCTGCAGGAGTCCTAGCAGGTGCCCCCAGGGCCTCGCCAAGCCCCTCCTCCCGGTTCCCCCTGCCCATCCAAGGTGGCCCAGCGCACCACGCTTCCCAAGCAGCTGGATTTGGTGGGCACTAGGGAAACAGCCCCAGCACACCCCCAAGGGCTGCAGTGAGCGTGGAGGGTGAAATCTACCAAGTCTGGAAGGCATGGGAACTGCTGCTTCTCTAGGGCTGGGGGTCCCGGGGGCCAGCAGGGCTCAACTGGAGGCTGCACCTGCCCCGGACTGGGAGGCACCCGGGCTGGGGTGCCGATGAGGAAGCCCAGGGGGCCCCGAAGCCTGGGGGCATCAGCCTGACTTGCCCCTTACCCTCTGCTCCCCTCCTCGCTCCCTCCCCCCTTCTTTGTTTCACACGGCACCCTTTCTCCTCACGGTTCTTCCAGAACCGGGAAGCAGGGTCAGAGTAGCGTGCTGAGGAGCCAGAGATCCGGGAAGGGGGGACACGAGGGCACCCACGGAGGCCTGAGCCCCACATGCCACTCGGGGCGCCCCCAAGGCTCTAATCCTGCCAAGGGTCTGCCTCTCTGATGCTTAGAGGCGCTGGACTGTCCTCTGGACCCCTGAGGCCTGGCTGCTTAGGTGAAGGCCTCCAGATCTGCAGAGAAGGCCAAGGTGACCCAGAGACACTGGCAGTATTTCCAAAGGCCCAGCAGAAATCTCGCCTTTATTTTTTTTTAAGATTTATTTATTTGTTTGTTTATTGGAGAGGCAAAATTATAGACAGAGAGAGGGAGACACAGAGGGAGAGGTCTTCCATCCGCTGGTTCACTCCCCAAATGGCCGCAACGGCCAGAGCTGGGCTGATCCAAAGCCAGGAGCCAGGAGCTTCCTCTGGGTCTCCCACGCGGGTGCAGGGGCCCAGCCACTTGGGCCATCTTCCACTGCTTTCCCAGGCCATAGCAGAGAGCTGGCTCGGAAGTGGAGCAGCCGGGATTCAGACCCGTGCCCCTCTGAGATGCCTGTGCCACAGGTGGAAGCTTAACCTACAGTGCTGGCTCCAGGAATCTCCCCTTTAGCTGGGATTAGAACCCAAACCAGCACGGGGGGCTCAGCCCCTGTGCCCGGGCGACATCTGTGGGGGCACTGCTTGGTGGTTCAGACTGTCTTTGCGTAATGAAGAGAAATGGGGAAACAGCCAAGCTCTGTGGTTTGTCTGATGGGTGCCTGCTCTCCAAGCCAAAATCCTTGTGAGGGAGACATCCCAAGGGCTCCTCATTCGACGCCACCCGGTAGAGGCTTCACCGGGGGCAGGTGTCACCTGCGTCTCAGAGGCCTCGCTGTCCTGAGCCCACTTGGTGGAGGAGGAGGCTAGGGGTTGGCAAGGCTGGGCACAGGTCTGTCCAAGCTCCCAGATGGCCTTGAGCCATGCATGCATCCGCCCCGTGGGGACCAGCGGCCCAGCCCGGGTTCCCTCCACCTCCCGGGGCTGGGTGGGCCTGGCCTGAGCCCGCGCTGTGTGTGCGGCAGGCTCTTCTTGGAGAACAGCGAGCTGGTGCACAGTGAGGACGAAGGCAGCACCCTGGGCCAAGGCGGCAGTGGCACCGTCATCTACCGGGCCCAGTACCAGGGCCAGCCCGTGGCCGTGAAGCGATTCCAGATCAAGAAGTTCAAAAACTTCGCCAACGCCCCAGCAGGTAACCGAGGCCCTGGCCCAGCGCCCTTGGAATGCAGACGCGTGCTTCCCCCGTCCCACCTCTGTATCACCTCGGGGCCACGCGTGCATGTGGGGCAGGGGAGGGGAGGTGGGTGGGTGGGGCCAGTGTGGACCCCAGGAAGCCCCTGCTGTTTGCCCAGTGCACTGGGAGACAGGCTGGAGGGCCAGGCCGAGCCTGGAACCTGTGCCTGGAAACTTCCCTGCTGTGTAGACGTGGAACTGTCCTTACCATTTCCATCTCGGTGCCAGCGCAGGCCTGGCGCACACCTGGCCTCGGGGGGCCCCGTACCTGCAGGACCCCTCGTAGTAGCCATTGCGGTGACAGGTAGGAGGGGAGGTGTCCCTGGAGCTCCTCCCACCCCTCACGCCCCAGAGGCAGGTGCTCCCTCTTCCCTTGGCACACACAGGCCCTGGGTCTCGTGGGGCTGAGGGACGCTCCCCACCTCGTGGCACCTGCCACCAACATGCCGTGGCCTTTTCCACGGCTGGAGCAGAAAGCCACATACCAGGTGATTTCTGAGAAGGAGCAAAGCGTCTGGCTCTCGGTTCTGGAGCTTTGGAAACCCCAGAGCGTGGTGCTGGCACCTGTGGGGCCCTCGTGCCATGGTGGAAGGAGACAGGGCAACCGAGCAGGAGAACCAGGGGCTAAGAAGGGGGCGGAACTTGCTGTCCTGACAGGCCCCTCATGACAGCTGCAGCAAGAGGCGGATCCCTGCCCTCACAGCCGTATCTCCTCCCTGAAGGCCCAGCCCCCAGCACTGTTGCCTTGGGGCTGAGGTTTCCAGTGCACGGATTTCAGACCTGGCTGCATGCGGGAGCCAGCCCGTGTGGGTGCGAGAGGCCTCCTGGCTCACTGCCTGGCACAGGGTGGTCGTCTTGGGGGTCATGAAGGTGGTCTATAGCCTTGGCACAAGATTCAGGACTGTGGGAAAATGTGAAGAAAACAGAGGGGAAAGGGAGACAGAATCGTCCTCGTCTGACAGGTGTGCGACTTCCGGGCAGATCTAAGGCTCTGACGACAGCTGTCAGCCAGGGAGAGCATCCGATGCGGCCAGAGGTAGCACAGCCCCGGGATTCGGCAGCCTTCCTGCACGGGGCAGGGGCCCTTGGAAGTTGTCCTGTGTTGTAGCAATGAAAGTCAGCCCCGTATCACCATCCGAATCCCAAAAGGTGTTTCGTGTGCGTAGCTTGACTGACTGTGAAATGAGAAAAGTCCAAGACCAAGAAAAGTCTGCAGTGGAAGACAAGGGAGGTGTTGTCATGACTGATAAATCCACCCGCATTAAGGCCAGGAGTGGGCCAGGCCTGGCAGCAGGTGTGTGGGGGCAGGTAGCTGGCCTCAGCAGAGAGCGTGTCTCAGGTTAGAAGGGCGCCAGGTGGAGATTTGGGTCTGACTTCGTATCACAGTCAAAAGTACTTAATGGGTTAAATGCCAACTTTTAAAAAAAAAAAAAGTTTACACTTGAAACGCAGCGGCCAGCACACCTGTGGACCTGCGGTCCATGCCTTCTGCTCGCCATGGTTGATGGTTTCCCTGCTGTCTGAGCCCCTGTGACCCCCACTACTGAAATGTCGCCGTGGCGGTGGGGAGGGCCAGCACACAGAGGACAGGCAGGGCCCAGCTGCGGCCTTTGTGTGCTGGGTGGAGCCTGGTGGGCGTCGCCCTGACCCCTCCAGGCACTCGGCAGGCGCCCCTCACATAGGGGCTGAATTTCGAGGGTGTTGGGGGAAGGTTCCGGTGTAGGACTGGAAGTGGCCCTCCTCTGCTTGCCACAGGCGGGGGCCACGGCCAGTTTTCTCTCTGGCTGACGAGGGGTGGTGACAGTTTCCGCTAAGGACCAAGGTGACCAGCAGAGACGAAAGCCCCCACAAGCCTGATGGTGCCGAACCAGGAGCCGTGGGGGACGCCAGACAGAGCTCCTGCGCCGGGCTCTGGGCAGAATGAGATGCAAGGGGGACCCTCGGGTGGCAGCAGCTGGGTGCGAGGGCTGTGAGAGCCACGTCTGGGTGACAAGAGTGGGGACACCTGGCGCTCCCCCGCCTCCACCCCGAGGGCCGGCGGGTGCAGGAAGTGGGACTGCTGGAAGCGACAGGGCCACACTTAGCACTTGAGGAGGAGGGGACTTGATGCAACCCCACAGGGACGGCCTTTGGGGCCGCATTCTTGGTGCCGGCTTTGCATGCCCTGTGTTCCTTAAAAGCAAATCTTGCCCCGGCCCAGCCCCCAGGCTCCCAAGAGACAGGGCCCCCGTCGCTCTGGGGTCCATCTGGCCAGGCCTCGGGCGCTCTGGACTCGGGGTGCCCGGCGGAGTGCTGACGGCCGTGCTGTGCCCCGGCAGACACCATGCTGAGGCACCTGCGCGCCATGGACGCCATGAAGAACTTCTCGGAGTTCCGGCAGGAAGCCAGCATGCTGCACGCCCTGCAGCACCCCTGCATCGTGTCGCTCATCGGCATCAGCATCCACCCGCTCTGCTTCGCGCTGGAGCTCGCCCCGCTGAGCAGCCTCAACACGCTGCTGTCGGAGAACGCCAGAGGTGCCGCCCCTGGGGCGCGGGGGGCGGGGCCGCCGCGGGTGCAGGCGTTGAGCCCACCCGTGCGTGGGGCAAGGCACCGACCAGCTCTAACCACGGAGGGGTCGCACTGGCAGGGCTGCAGGAGCGCAGGCGTGGAGACAGGGAGAACTGGGTCAGAAGTCACTTAACTGTCCGTCTGTAAGGTGGGGCTGGGACAGAGCACAGAAGGGGGATTGAGCAGTGCATGAAAAGGAGGTCTGGGTGGTGCAGGGAAGGGCGTGGCTTGGGGCAGCGTGGGCTGGTGGGAGCCGCCCACGGGATGGCCAGGGCTGTTGCACTGGGGGCTGTGCCGCTGCAGAACAGGCTGGGAGGCAGCGGGCAGGCAGCGAGGTGGGACTGACAAACCTCAGCTCCTCCTTGCCAACGCGGCCTCGCCCGACGTCAGTGGGACACAACGTTTCTGGGGAGAGAGAGGAGGGAAGAATGGGAGACAGTTGCTGGAATGATGCTCTTCCCAAAATATTGATAACGTAGGAAACCATTCCTCTACTTCTGTGCCAGACTCTTCCTTCATGCCCCTCGGACACATGCTCACCCAGAAAATAGCCTACCAGATCGCCTCCGGCCTGGCCTACCTGCACAAGAAGAACATCATCTTCTGCGACCTCAAGTCGGACAACATCCTGGTGTGGTCCCTGGACGTCAAGGAGCACGTCAACATCAAGCTGTCCGACTACGGCATCTCGCGCCAGTCCTTCCACGAGGGCGCCCTGGGCGTGGAGGGCACCCCCGGCTACCAGGCCCCGGAGATCAGGCCTCGCATCGTGTACGACGAGAAGGTACCCGCCTGCCCGGGCCAGCCCCCCGTGCGGGGGCCCGGGGCCTGTCCGGGGCCAGCCAGGCAGTCCCGATGGCACCTGCGGCTCCTGGCTCAGTATCCCCCGAGCCCCTACTCCCTCTCCCACACTCAGGGAGGGAGGCACTGGCTCCAACCCGAAAGGCTCAGGGCCCCGTGTCCAACTGCCTGTGACGAGGTGGACTTCTCCTTAGCTTCCGAGTTTTCACGCCTTGATGCACAGACAGCGGAGAGGCTGCCGACAGGTCACCAAGAGTCCAGGACAGAAGTGGGTCTCGACTGGGTCCCGACTCACAGTCTGATGTGCAAAGTGGGGACAGAGGACCAGCCCACAGGCGGTGGCCAAATCCAGTGCCCAGCCAGATCAGACTGGATTCCGGCAGGACGGCCGTGGCCTCCCCAGGCCACGGCTCAGGGGCCACCTTCTACCCTGAGGGCTGCTTGGTGGATGCAGACACAGGACTCATCCCACCGAGTGTCCACTGTTGCATCTCGTGCCAGCCTGGTGGTGAATCACCCAGAGGGGAAGTTCCCCTTGTCTGTAATTCCTTGCTCTTAGGTGATGTTCGGGTGGGCCATTGGCTAGTGGCTTTAAGAAGAGCCTCACGGTGGGTGGGTCACCTCGGCACCTGTGGCATTAAGGCCAAGTCAGAGCAACGAAGGCGGGAGCCGCTCGGCAGCAGGTGACTCAGGCAAGGCGTTCACCTGGAGGCTGAGATGATCTAGAGGGACCGTCGCTGTGGCATCGTGGGTTACAGCCCTGGCCTGCAGTGCCGGCATCCCATATGGGGTCCGGTTCGAGTCCTGGCTGCTCCTCTTCTGATCCAGCTCTCTGCTGTGGCCTGGGAAGGCAGTGGAGGATGGCCCAAGTCCTGGGGGCCCTGCACTTATGTGGAAGACCTGGAGGAAGCTCCTGCCCTCAGGTTGGCGCAGCTCCAGCCATTGTGGCCGCTTGGGGAGTGACCCAGTAGATGAAAGACCTCTCTCTCCCCAACTCTTTCAAAGTGAATAAAATAAATCTTAAAAAAAAAAAAAAAAAAAAAAAGAGGATCCTGGAGCAGTGGGATCAGTGTAGCAGTTCAGTGCAGCCATACCAGAGTGCAGAGGTGCAAGTCCCAGCTCCACTCCTGATCCAGCTTCCTGCTAACGTCCAAGTGAGGCATCAGGTGCTGGCTCAAATGCTTGGGCCCCCACCACCCACGTGGGAGCCCCAGATGAAGTCCCTGGCTCCTGGCTCCTGGCTCCCGACTTCTGCCTGGCTCCTAAAGGCATTTGGGGAGTGAACCAGCTCTCTCTGTCTCATTGCCTTTCAAATCAATAGAATGCGTTTAAAAAAATCTTTTTAAAGCTTTTAAGATTGTAATAGGAACATTCACATTAAGAATTCTCAGGTGTTTCCCAGCCACTATCCTACTGGAAAGTTACTTCTTGACCCTTAAAGAGGCCTAGTACAATCTCCCTGGGGCTCTCATATCTTTGTGATGGCTAAAGTTAGGGCAGACAACACCACAATGCAGGAGACCCCCGTTCTTATGAGCTGCAGACACGGCTCCCCTAGCACCGAGCCTGCTACGCTGAGGGTCTGTGTTCTGATACGCATGGGTGAGGACCACAGTGTCCTTGCAGCCCTCAGTCAGTGACTGACAGCAAGGCCTCGGTGTGTGTTTATTGGATGGATGGACGGACGGACGGGCGGACGGATGGACAAAGAGAAAGAAGGAGGGGGAAAAGGGTGGACAAGTGGACAGGACAGGTGGTGAGGTGGTTGGCTGAGGGGTTGGACAGAGAGGGGTGGATGACTGGGGTATGTACTGAAGATGCTGTCCCTCTGGGCAGGATCCGTGTTGACCTGGTCTAATTGCGTCTCCCGCCTCTCCCCACCCCAGAGCCAGCTTGTGGAAGCCGCTGGGCCCGGGGACCTGACGTGGTTACCTCTCTGCCCAGGTAGACATGTTCTCCTACGGCATGGTGCTGTATGAGCTGCTGTCCGGACAGCGCCCCGCACTGGGCCACCACCAGCTCCAGATCGCCAAGAAGCTGTCCAAGGGCATCCGCCCAGTGCTGGGGCAGCCCGAGGAAGTCCAGTTCCACCGGCTGCAGGCGCTCATGATGGAATGCTGGGACACGAAGCCTGAGAAGGTAGCCGGGGCGCTGGGGGGCGGAAGGTCCTGCCTGCCCCCCTTTGCCGGGGACAGCCGGGCTACCCCTGCTTGTCACTCCTCCTGCAGGGAGACGCCGACTGCCCCAGTGCGTCCGCTCTCGTCTTTGTGGGTGTGTCCGTCTCTGGAAGAATGAGCTTCCTCCCCTTTCCTGCCCAGTCTTTGGTTCTTTTCCTCACGCACACAAAGTGTGGTGACCCCAGCCAGCCCCTGAGTCCCTGCGCAAGGGCCCGGGAAGGAAGTGTCCCTCTGCGAAGGGACACTCTGGGGAGCAGCAGGCTCAGACCACTGAGTGGGAGCCGGGTTTCCTTCTCGGCTGCCTGTTTGTGTCTGGAGGACGCCGATAGTTTCAGGGTTACAACTTGTTCATTAAATCAGAGCTGGCTTGAGGGGCTGGCGGCAGACGTCTTCCCAGGGAGGTACGGCCTTGGCCATGGACATCTGACCACTGAGGTCGAGTCGGCATGGCCGACGGTGACCTGAGTCCCCGATGTGTTTGTCTCTGGAATCCAGCATTTGGTCCCGTCCTGCTGGAGACAGCGATCTCATGGGCTGAGTCAGTGCTGACGTGGCCACCCGTGGCCTTGCTCATGCCCCTGTGGCCTCTCCCCCTCAGCGACCGCTGGCCGTGTCGGTGGTGAGCCAGATGAAGGACCCCACGTTCGCCACGTTCATGTACATGCTGCCTTGCGGGAAGCAGTCGGCCTTCTTCTCATCCCAGGGCCAGGAGTACACCGTGGTGTTCTGGGACGGGACCGAGGAGTCCAGGTAACCCCGGCCCACCCGCGCCCCTGGGCAGAGAGAGGGACACAGGCCCAAGGGTGCCTACGCCACGTTGTTCGGTGAACGCTGGGGGCCAAAGCCTGGTCTGCATCCACGCAGGAGAGAGGGAGGGAGAAAAGCGAGTCCACACGTGCAGGCGTGCAGCGTGCATGGCTCTGTGGGTACGAGAAGCAGAGGGGCTAAGATGCAGGTTAGGGCGCCCGTGTCCCACGTCAGAGGGCCGGAGTCCAGTCCCCAGCTTCCTGCTGATGCAGACCCCAGGAGGCTGCAGGTGCCGGCTTCCTGCCACCCGTGTGGGAGACCTGGATTGAGTTCCTGGTCCCAGTTCTGGCCTCAGCCCAGCCTCAGCCATCGTTAGGGTACTTGGGGAGTGAACCAGTGGATGGGAGTATGGCTTGCTTGTTCTCCCTCTCCCTCTCCCTCTCCCTCTCCCTCTCCCTCTCCCTCTCCCTCTCCCTCTCCCTCTCCCTCTCCCTCTCCCTCTCCCTCCCCTCCCCCCTCCCCTCTCCCTTCCCTCCCCCTCCCTCTCCTTCTCCCCCCACCCCGTCACAAATAGAAAAGGAAACAGAAGAAGCCAGCAAGGGGGTGGGACTTCCAAGGGCGTCGGAGGAGCCCGGGTGTGTTAAAGATGAAGCTCCGAGCAGTTGCTGGGCACTCTGGTCCGTGACACGGGGCGGGGGGGGGGGGGGGGTCCTTGGAGTGACGTTGCCGTGCTGGGGGGGGGGGGGCCAGAAGCAGGAATGGTGTCCCCTGAAAGAAGGTTTGTGGGCAGCGCCTGCTATTGGAGTCAGTTTGTCCCAGGGAAGTGGAAGGGAGCGGGGAGGGTGGGAGAGGGCGTGGATATTCAGGGAGAGAAGCGGAGACGCCCAGCGCAGGGAGGGCCCGGGTGTCCGCAGGGCAGCAGCGCAGCCGCCCCGGGCTGCAGGCTGTGCATGGGCAGAGAGGCCGTCAGTCTGGCTCTGCCTCTTGGCTGCGGCGTGTCCTGCCACCCCAGCCCACTCCCCAGCGTGGGGGAGACAACAGGTGGCTTTAGGAGAGAGGGGGGCCGTTGTGCATTAGCAGGGATCTGGATCAGAATCAGAGCAGCCAGGACTCCGAGTGGCCCTTGGATACGCCATGCCAGCATCCCAGGCAGCACAACGCCAGCCCCCTAGTTCCACTTCCGGTTCCAGCTTCCTGCTAGCGCACAGCGAGGGCTGGAGATGGCTCAGGAAGCTGGCTCCCTGCCGCCCCCATGGGAGACCTGGGTGGGGTCAGGCTCCCGGCTCCAGCTGGGCCCAGCTCTGCTTATCGCAGGCATGTAGAGAGTGAACCAGCAAACGGAAGATCTCTGTCTCCAAGCCTCTCTCCCTCTCCCCCCTCCCCCTCTCTCCCTCTCTCCCTCTCTCCACCTCTCCACCTCTATCTCTGATTATCTTTCAAATAAAGAAATATTTTGAGAACCCCGTGGAGGTTAGGGTATGAGGAGAAGTGAGTGGGAAGCGTGCCAGGTGGTGGTAGCAGATCCGTCACACGGAGTAGCTGGGCACTTAGTAGCAAAGACAGGGCCTGGGGTGTGATGAGCGGGTGGCTGGGGCAGCGTGGGGGACAAGCACTGAGGACAAGCAGGTGGTCCTGGGAGAGGCCGGTGTGTTGGAAAGATGGCGGCAGAGCCTGAAGTCCCACCAGGTCACCACCTTGGTCGCACCTGCAGCCTGCCCTCTCCCGCACGCCGGGAGTGATGGCTCACAGGCACGTGAGCATCTTAGGGAACCGCTCGTCTCCACACAGCCCTAGTGGCCTACGTTGGCAGGTGCCAATGCAATACGGCTCCGCCGAAGCAACCTGCAGGCACAGTGAGGTCGGTGGAAGGGACTTGGCCGTCTCCCTCCGGTCCGACTTGGGGAGATCTGTGTTGGATTTGGTGCCGCGGGCACTGTGGGTTCTGTCTCGGGCTCGCTGTAAGGAACAAAGCCCCGCGGAAAGAAGCCCCACAAAGTACAGCCACATGGTGCCCCCTGAGGTGGTTCCAGGACCCCCTGAGGATGCCAGAATGTGGAGACGCCCAGGTCCTGGATGGAAAATGCCAGGACCCGGGCCCCTCCTGCTGGACATGTTAACTCCTCTCTAGACGACTCAGCGCGCCGGACACAGCGCCACTGCTGTGTCCATAGTTGTGCCGCATTGTTCGGGGAGCGATGACAAGAAATGAAAGCCTGGACGTGTTCAGTACAGATGCAGTTTTTCAAAAATAATCTCTACCCCTGCTGGGTTGAATACGTGTGGGTAGGACTGCATCCCTGGCTGCTGGTTCGAATCCACCTGTGCGGAGAAGGTGAGAGAGACAGCTGCAGACAGGACTAGCCCTCACCCCAGAGCACTCGTGCCCCTTGGTGGGTAGGGGCGGTGCCCTGGTCGAATGTACCCATGGGGGGAGTCTGGGCGGGGTTCAGTGCACCTGACGCCCTCTGGAAGGTGTCCATGGCGCCTCCACATGCAGCTCGGTGCATACGTGTTCTCACGCTGTCTCCTCCATGCTGAGGGAGACAGGTGCATCGTGGGAAAGCAGGAGTGCAAGGGGGCGGAGTTAGAGTGCAGGGCTAGAGAGAAAAGCTGCAGGGAACCATCCAGCTCTCTGTGGTTCTCTGCCTGACTCCCTGCCCGTCCCACACCGCCTGGACACAGAGCCTGCAGACCCAGAGGGCTGCAGGATCCTCCCTCCGGGGCACCTGCTGGGGGTGACATGGAAAGCAGAGCCTTCGCAGCAAGCACACACTTGGCCGCTGCCTCGCTGCTGTTACGTGAGATTCTGCCGTGGCTGTGGGGTGAAGTCTATGAGCGATCGCGACGCTGACGTTGGAAGCCACGGTTTTCAGCCTGGGCTACAGTGAAAGAGATGCAAAGCAGAAACAAAGCCCTGTGGTGCTGAATCAAAAGCGGATGGACTTTGAGGACACGAAACGCCTGCCTCCTAGCCCTGCCCACCGCAGAGCCCTAGAAACCAGGGTCAGCCCAGCACCAGTGCGCACCCCAGGAGCTAGAGGGTGGGAGTCGGGGCTCAGCCCAGAAACAGCTGACCCCAGGTGTGGGGCAGGATGGGGGCTGGAACATCCGACACACGCAGAACATAGGACACAGAACATCTGACATGCGGAACACGTGACACACAGAACATGTAACACGGAACATCTCACATGCAGACCATCTAACACAGACCATGTAACACAGCACATCTGACACTCAGAGAACATCTGACATACAGAAACATCCAACACAAAGAACATTTGTACGTAGAACACATGGCATGCAGAACATATGACATGCAGAACACATGACGTGCAGAACATATGACGTGCAGAACATATGATATGCAGAACATATGACATGCAGAACACATGGCATGCAGAACATATGATGTGCAGAACACATGGCCCAAAACATCTGACACATAGAACATGTGACACATAGAACGTGTGACACACAGAACGTGTGACACACCCATCAGACTCCTGAGGGGCGTTGGAAGAGGTTGGGAGCCGGCCTGCTCCTGCACATACTGATGGGCCCTGCTGCACCCACCTGGGGAGACTTTCTTTATCTTTTCAGTATTTTTTTTTTGACAATCAGAGTGGACAGTGAGAGAGAGAGACAGAGAGAAAGGTCTTCCTTTGCCGTTGGTTCACCCCCCAATGGCCGCTGTGGCCTGCGCACCACACCGATCAGGAGCCAGGTGCCTCTCCTGGTCTCCCATGCAGGTGCAGGGCCCAAGGACCTGGGCCACAGCAGAGAGCTGGACTGCAAGAGGAGCAACCGGGACAGAATCCGGCACCCCGACCGGGACTAGAACCCAGGATGCCGGCGCCACAGGCGGAGGATTAGCCTAGTGAGCCGCGGCACTGGCCCTTTTCAGTATTTTTTTATGAAAACAGAGAGAGAGGGAGAGGTATGTCTCCCAGTTGATGGTTTACTTCCCAATGCCTGCGACAGCCAGGGCTGAAAACCAAAGTCAGGGCCTGCACCAGGGCTCACTAGGCTAATCCTCCACCTGCGGCGCCGGCACACCGGGTTCTAGTCCTAGTTGCCGCTCTTCCAGTCCAGCTCTCTGCTGTGGCCCAGGAGTGCAGTGGAGGATGGAAGATGGTCACTCCTGTAACCAGAACTCAATCCAGGTCTCCCACACAGGGAGCCAAGTAGTTAAACCACCACTGCTGCCTCCCAGGGCACATACCAGCAGGCAGCTAGACCAGCAGGGTAGCCAGGACTTGAACTGCCCGGCCCTGCTGGGGAGTGTGGAAGAAGCTTGGGGCACACTTGTACAGTGGTGAAGATGCTGCTCCGGGCGCCTGCACCCCACACTGAGTGCCTGGGCCTCAGCCCCAGCTCTGCCTCTGACCCAGATTCCTGCTAACGTGCACCCAGGCGGTGGCTCAAGTCCTCGGGTCCCTGCCACCCACGTGGGGAAACCAGACTGAGTCCCATGCTCCTGGCTTTGGTTTCTCTTCCTTTCTCCCTTCCTCCCTCCCTCCCTTCCACAGGCAGAG